>NC_135656.1:31665167-31860932 GCF_964188315.1 Podarcis muralis
ACTTCCCATTGTCTTTTCGCTTACAAATCCTGTTTTAAGGGAGTATTTGTGTATGAATAGGGTGAGCCTATGACCTGGATTCAGGAACTAAAGTATAAACCATCACAAAAGAATGGCCAGGCTACCCATGTAATGCAATCAGCGACCATTATCAGGTATCCTGGCAGACAGGATTTCTGCTGTAAACCGCCTCCTATGATGTATGATAGAAAAATAAGTATCTGCCTTGCTTTCCACTGGGTCCTGTCTTCATCCATTCTTCTCTGACCAATCATGGGGAGTTGGGCAGCAAAATCCAAACCCCAATTTTTACATCAAGCTCATGTTAGCTCCTTGTGTGATTTTGAATGCTGATATTTGAATAAAAAAGGGAGAAATAAGAAATGGGGGTAATCAGAGAGAAAAGAGGCAGTGTCATCAGTGACACTTTAATTGATGCTTTTAGGCAAGGACCCAAGTACTTGCAGCTGTAACTGGACTACAACTCCAATCATCCCTGACCACCAGCCCTGCTGGCTGTGGCTGATGGGAGTTGGAGTCCAATAACATCTGGGGGAACTGCAGGTCACCCATCCCTGCCTTAGGCAATTAGCTCTCTCCCTTCTTGAGACAAGACACCCAAGTCAATTTCTGTCATCTCATCACACCTAGGAACACCCCTATTTTACCCTTTCCCACACTGCCTTGTGATATCAGGTCCTAGAGAGAGTAACAGCATCCTTCTGTGTCAGATTTTTGTGATGGATCAAATGGCTTCTTTCCTTCCTCTGTTGTTTGATGCCAGACCTTCTTACCACTCAAACAATCTGGAGTACTGATTCTCAACTTTTGCCCTAGGAACATGATGAGAGGTGCCTTAGAGAGTCAGTCCCTTGCTTCCACTAGCTCCAGCATGGTCAACATTGCCTGGCCATGGTAGTCTAGGTGTTAGGCAACCCGTGGGCCGGATGCGGCCCAATCGCCTTCTCAATCCGGTCTGTGGATGGTCCAGGAATCAGCATGTTTTTACATGAGTAGAATGTGTCCTTTTATTTAAAATGCATCTCTGGGTTATTTGTGGGGCATAGGAATTCGTTCCTATTTCCCCCCCAAAATATAGTGCGGCCCACCACATGGTCTGAGGGACCAGTAGACCGGCCCATGGCTGAAAAAGGTTGCTGACCCCTGGTGTTAGACAAGGGTCTCTCCTAGTCCTATCTGGAAATCCTTGGACCTCTTGTGCTCTATCACAGAGCTAAGATCTGGGGCAGTTCATTTCAAGACTCGTGGCCTCTCTCAGCTGACTATGCATCATTGAAGGCTGCTTTTTTCCCTTTCCTGTTCTGCTGCCATCTCCCCCCACTATCTGACTGGGATAACCCAACCCAGTATTTACTTTCATTGTGATCAGCTGGAACAGCAACAACTCCTGCATCCTTTTTCTGCCATTTGTCTGCCTAGGGTACGTATTTTATACATTACCTTTAAAACAAAAAAAACTTTATGGATTAAGTTCTTGCATTTGGTCTTAAATAAACAATCCTTATGATAGTAAATAGTCAAGTGCATTGCAACAGCTTGATCTTCTCCTATCTTTTAACCTACTAGGGCTTCCTAGCTAGGGTAGGAGTACAGGAGATTAAGGGCTTGCAAGACCTATGAGACTCAAAACCAAAATTGCTTACCTGTAGTAGCCAACGGTGATGTGATTCTGTTTCCGACCATCTGAAGTAAATTAGAGGGAGGTGACAATAATGGACTCATTTGATAATATGAGGGTGCCTGGCAACTGGGGGAAAAATATGTCTGGGCACCTTTCTATTCCTTTCATTTCCATTATTATGATAATAATAATAATAATAAATTTTATTTATATCCCGCCCTCCCCAGCCGAAGCTGGGCTCAGGGCGGCTAACAACAATCAAATAACCAAATAGTTGAATAATCACACATTCTAAAATATATCATTATAAAAGTTAATTAAAATCAAATTGATGGCAACCAAAATACTGTGCAGGTTGCCAGAGGAGGGGGTCAGGCTGCGCCCCAACCAAAGGCCTGGTGGAACAACTCTGTCTTGCAGGCCCTGCGGAAAGATGTCAGGTCCCGCAGGGCCCTAGTCTCTTGTGACAGAGCATTCCACCAGATTGGAGCCACAGCCGAGAAGGCCCTGGCTCTAGTTGAGGCCAGCCTAACCTCTCTGAGGCCTGGGACCTTAAGGATGTTTTTATTTACCGACCGTAGGTTTCTCTGTGGGGCATACCAGGAGAGGCGTATCCTTAAAGTCCAGAGAGAAAAGGCTAAACCAGATGTGAGTTGGTTCCTGGAAATCAAGCCAGAGTTGACTGCAGAATATCTGCCAAGTCCTTGCCTGGTGTTGGAAGGAGTCTGGAATTTGCATTAGCCCTCAACCCTGACAAGCATGGAAGCTTTTAATGACATAATGCTGCAACTAAAATTTAACAGCACAGAAGAAATGTGATGGGCTATTTCTGAGCAGTAACATCCATATACTTCAAAATCAGCTACTCCACTGTTAAGGGCAGAAATTATCTGGGATATCTCCAGGATCTGATTCACAGGTAAGGACACAGTCCTCTCTGAACAAAAGATGGAGAGAACGTAGGTGAGCAGGAAGGATAAAAGCTCTTTACTGAGGCTGTGGTTGATAATCTTTCCCCCTTTCACA
Source organism: Podarcis muralis (assembly GCF_964188315.1). Taxonomy (NCBI): domain Eukaryota; kingdom Metazoa; phylum Chordata; class Lepidosauria; order Squamata; family Lacertidae; genus Podarcis; species Podarcis muralis. Next base: position 31,667,836 of record NC_135656.1, read on the forward strand.
AACAGCAAGAAACATACTTCAAAAGAGTCATGGGGATCTAATAAACAATTTGAATAATAATAATAATAATAATAATAATAATAATGCCACTGCTGACCCTTGCCCTTTCTCACACATATGTGATCAGAAGGAAAACCTTTCCAAAGGAGAAGTATTTACAACTTTACAACAACATGTGAGCATATCTTGGGTCAGCCCTTATAAATAGCATTTACATATTAAAATAAATATTTTCACATTGCCAAAAAATAGCACAAGGCGTTTTTTTCTTCATTATTTAAAAAAATATGTTACAAAACAATATCATTAATCTTATATTTCTTGCTTATTTCTTTAAAAATTAATAAAAATCATTTTATAAAATAATACAAAAGTAAATTGAGTACAAGATAAGTCCTTTTCTAGCCTGTGTGCTCGGTTTGTACATTATTATGTTACATCGTGAGATGCTGGCCTCCAGGAAGTCATATAGTCAGCTATACCTTCATCATTTCTAATTGGACAAATAATCCAGGGCTTTTCTTTTTTCCCCCCCAAAGCACCTTTTGTTGTCAGTCTCATGGTGTGAAAAGTTCTTGGAAAAGGCAAAAAGTATACAGTCCTTTTAACTCTGGAGAGGGTTCGTGATTTTCTATGCGCTCCCTGCAGACCGTTAGTGAATTATTGCAGACAGAGGTGACGCTTAGCTGAGACTGTCCCCTGAAGTAGAGGTAACATTTCGATCAACTGGTGTTCATTTTATCCTGATAATACTAACTGTGCCAGAGTGTGCGTGCATGACTTGTGCCTGTATGTGTCTGTGTAGATGCTTATGTTATGAAAGTGAGCAAGGAGGGCAGGAAGTTTGAGAGGGGAGCTAAAAGGCTCCTGCTCAATACGCAGTCATGCAGTCCTCCTTAGTGGAAAACTCTCCTAGCTACCACTACTCAGCATCCCCAGCAGTTTACTGGGCTCCAGACCCTGCTGCTGCGCCATCTTCTGCACATCAAACCCCATATGCATGAGAAACTGGATCACGTTCATCTCTTGTCCTGTGTACTGGTCCCGGATGGTAGGGCATGAGGGGTTGCAGTGTGGCCAGGGACAGCTGTCAATCAGATGGACAGGGCAGCCTTTCAGCGGAGCTTTCCCATTCTTGTTGCTGTCGTGGAGGCTGCGATCCCAGCAGTGCAGGGCGCGGGGTAAAGAGGTCCCTTTCACTTGGATGTCTGTCCAGTGACTGCAGACACAAACCACACAAGTTGCATCACTGTTATTGTTCATGTTCATTTGCGCTTAACCTTTCGCACGCTCCAAAATAGAAAGGCTGTGATCAGAAGAACATGCTCAAAATGGGAGTCCGTCGACAAGTTCTGCTAGTGGAAGCTCGCAAAAAGACTTCTACTAATGCAACAGGGTTCCTCCTTTCCCGGAGGCCCCACACAATTGGATTGGGGAAGTTCAGGAGAACACCCTGCCCCCCGAACAACACATGGGGAGAGGGATGGGGGGGATTGTTCCATCTGGCAAGCTGAAATGCTTGTGCTGATGGAACAATTGCCACAGCGCTACATTGATTTCCTCCCACTGGCCACCAAGAACATGGACCTATGTCACATGCAGGCATTATGCCATCGTGATGTGTCTGCAAGGAAGGGGACAGAGTAAGCTCTTGACAGATGCAGCACAGAAATAGTATCGGTGATGTCAGGGAACTGCCATCGCTGCCAGGAGTGGAGGAAGGGCTCCCAAGCGGCCGGGGAAGGAAATCAGCGTTACACCAGGGAGAAAGGCGGGCAGAGGCGGGCTTCGGAGAGATGGCTCCAGGACTCTTCGCCTGAGACCAGCAGGGAGAGCACGGGTCCTCCACTGCCCACACCCACCCTGCGCAGAAGACTTCTGCGCAGGGAGGCTAGGCGGAGACTATCCGTCAAGGAACTTTTATGTTGGAAGAAGTTTAGGAAACACCCACTGACGGATTCTGCCAGTGACTGAGACAGACGTGGAATCAGGACTGTCCAGCCAGGGAAAGGTTTATCCAGGCAACCTCACCAAGAGTGGCGACAACTTACGCACGAGCAACCCTCCAATTCCCATTACAGGTGAGAATGTGGGCGTTCCGCAATGCCGCTGAAGTCTCTGCGTCATTCTTTCCAGAATCAAATCCGAGATAACACAGGAGCCAACTTACATTGGCTCCTAGAGGGTTAAAGAAGTTCCTCAAGAGCAATTACTTCTGCTTATCAGGACCTTTTGCCATTTTCTAGTGAGCCTTCCCAAGTGGGCGGCTGGGGAACTGTCTTCCCTGGTGCTCTCTTCGGTACCAAGGCTATAATCCTAACCCTACTTCCCTGGGAGTACATCCCACTGAATTCAATAGGACTTACTTCTCAGTAGACATGGCTAGGGCTGCACCGTAGCCCCCACAAATAGGAGAAAGTACAAAGCAAGAGGGAGAGTTCATCTCCCCAACCTAGGTACTTACTTGCGTGTGATGATCTCATGAGACAAACAAGCGGGAGCAAAGCTGGCACTGAAGCAGAAAAGAACAAGATATAGAATAGGTGTGATAGGAGCAATGCAAAATATTGATACATTTCCTTCCCAGCAACCCAGTCTTTGGTCATTCCTCACAATACGGCTTTGGGTATCCTTGTGCTTCATTTGTAGGGATAACTGTGACTGGACCTCCAATTATTTTTGGTGCCTTACCAAACAAACCAGATTCCTAACACAGAATGAATGTAGACAGTAAGTTGAGAATTTATCTGACAACGTGTCTTAGGCTAAGTCCACACTATACCTTTAAAGTGCATTCAAAAAACATTATTTCCCACAAAAAATTCTGGGCACCAGTAGCTTACCCCTCACAGAGTTACAATTCCCAGCAGCCCTTAACAAACTACAGTGCCCAGAATTCTTTGAGGCAGGGAAAGGTGATTTAAATGTATAGTGTATATGTAGCCTTATTGTTAGGATATTTGAAGTTATGTGGGACGCGGGTGGCGCTGTGGGTTAAACCACAGAGTCTAGGACTTGCCAATCAGAAGGTCGGCAGTTCAAATTCCCGCGACGGGGTGAGCTCCCGTTGCTCAGTCCCTGCTCCTGCCAACCTAGCAGTTCAAAGCACGGCAAAGTGCAAGTAGATAAATAGGTACCGCTCTGGCGGGAAGGTAAACAGTGTTTCCGTGCACTGCTCTGGTTCGCCAGAAGTGGCTTAGTCATGCTGGCCACATGACCCGGAAGCTGTACGCTGGCTCCCTCGGCCAATAAAGCGAGATGAGCACCGCAACCCCAGAGTCGGCCACGACTGGACCTAATGGTCAGGGGTCCCTTTACCTTTACTTTGGCCTTATTGTCAATTTAAAAACAAAACAAACACCACACAGTGATCTTAAAAAGAATGTGGTTTCCAGATCACATCTTTAGAAGAACATATTGGAAAGTATTTAGGAAAAGAGAAGAGGCAAGACTAACGTCACATCTTTAAGGGTGTTCCTAAGTTCACGACCCAGGTTCTGGATGTATAGCCACTGCCCCTCCTGCACTGGCTGGCCAGTCAAATGTACATTGTCCACAGTGAGCTGGGCTTCATCGAAGAGCCACTGTACTATAAACACAGGACCTGCAGCAAGAAGAATTGAGGAAAGGTTTCCCCATTATCAGGGATGCAAACTTCCATTGGTTTAATCAGCTAAAGCTTAAAATGCACAATTTTAGTCAGTGAGGCAGAAATTTAAGAATACACTTTCTTTCAAGGTTATTTTGATTCTGGTGTGTTACTGCAATAGGAAATGGAATCCTTTCTTAACAATTTAGTAGGTTTTGTTTATAAAACTGTAAGTTGTCAGCATTCCTTCAGCATCTCAAGGAACATCTATTCTGAGTGGTAATATTTATTCAAATCCAACAATTCACTTAGATATTGCTACTGCTAAGCAACTGGGAGTCAGAAATTCTTCCTGTTAAAAGGCACATGACTATCCATTAAAGTCTTCAATGCGTTGACACTTGCTAATACTGATAATGAGGAATCTTCTGAAGTGCATTTCAGATCAGCAAACAGAAAGCAGAAAACTCTCCGTTTCATACTTACATCGCAGTGTGGGATAAATTTTATAGCCAAAGAAACAATTCCATTCCTCTCCCTCTTTAAACTGCATTTTGCAGCGTTCAGGAACAAGTCCGTTCCAATACCTGAAAGATGACATGATAACAAGAGTTAATAACAGAAGCTTGTTCTGCAGCGGAGATCCAAAAATGTGCAAGTTACAAAAATTACAGACAGCAGAGGGCAGCAGAGCTGCAAACTGAACAAATCATACATTTCAGCAAGAAGAAAATTCTACTTGTCTTACTTTCGTGCCAGATTACTATACAGGGGACACCTTCTACTCAGCCACATTTCATTAATATTATTTCTTTTCCAAATAGAACTTCATCAGCTAAAGGAACAGATATTTCTTATAATTACAAAAAGAAAGGAAGACTAGGTGTCTCTGCCCAGTCTTGGAAAGGATACTTTAGAATACTTCAGTACCTAATTCCTCTCCTGATGGCTTCTGTAGGGGCGCAGGTTATGGTATCAATGCAGTCTGTTCTACGATACTGTTTATTGTCCAAGAACCATCCAGAGTCTGCAAGGCCACGGACCTGAATCCCAGGATACCCCATCTCTTCCAGCTGCTCTGCTACTCGATCTACATTCAGGAGCACCCCTGTTCCACCAGCACTGCAATGACAGCATCAGTCTTTCAAATGAGACTGTAACACAACCACAGACACATTCAGGATTGCTTACAGAAGGGCCATGACTCTCTAAACACCTGCCATCCACATCTGAATTCATAGGGTGCTATCTAGTGTGCCTTTTGTAAATTGTGCTCATTTGCATTTTTTTGTTTAAGAAAAATTACTGCTTGTTTGTAATTAAACCTTTAACCTTATATATATTAGCTATATTCCAAAGATGCTTCAGACAAATAAAACTGCACAGAACACTATGGCCATTTTGATTTGTTAAGGGATGTGGCAAGATAGGGAGCTACTGAATAAAAGAATTGGGATGGTGCCAATCCTGCCTTAGAGGGTTGCATTATCTTAGCAGTGCAATCCTATGCATGCAGCTTGCTCCCATGTAAAAGGGTGCAGAATTGCAACCTCCATGCACCTTCCAACTCTAGAATTCCATTTTCTAGAAATTAAAGGAGTGGTGGGTGCTTGGAAAACCTAACCCAGGGGTCAGCAACATTTTTCAGCCATGGGCCGGTCCACCGTCCCTCAGACCATGTGGACTATATTTTGGAAAAAAATATATGAACAAATTCCTATGCCCCCCAAATAACCCAGAAACGCATTTTAAATAAAAGCACACATTCTACTCATGTAAAAACACCAGGCGGGCCCCACAAATAACCCAGAGATGCATTTTCAATAAAAGGACATATTCTACTCATGTAAAAACATGCTGATTCCCAGACCGTCCACAGGCCAGATTGAGAAGGTGACTGGGCCGGATTGGGCCCCCGGGCCTTAGGCTGCCTACCCCTGACCTAACCTAACGAGATGGCTGCTTGGAAGAGACAGTGGCTGCTTGTGGGATCTACTTTGGATTTCAATAGAATCCTGCTATCACAGGAGATAGGTGCAAAAGATACTCACTTGGACATTTTGTCACTGAACTGCTTTTGAGTACAAGATTCCAGTGGCGTAGCGTGGGTTGTCAGCACCCGGGGCAAGGCAAGTAATTTGCGCCCCCTAACCCGTGGATTTGCGCCCCCTAACCTGTGGATTTGCGCCCCCTAACCCGTGGATTTGCCCTAACCCAAGATGTTGCGCCCGGTGCGGCCGGCCCCCCCTGCACCCCCCACGCTACGCCACTGCAAGATTCTATCCTAGGTATCATAACTGATCTGAGCTCACAGTTCCCCCCATATAAAAATCCTTTGCTGGTTCTCCCAAGTTTTATTTCAGCATTCTAATTTCATGGGGGAAGGCGGGGGGTGGGGCTTATTTGGTGTTTGCTACTGTTAAACAATTGAAAGTCTAAAATCCTTGCTGATCTACTGCCATTCAACCCAGAGATCTACCACTTTAAGCTAGTGAGCTGTATCACCTGCTGGAAGGTTAATTTGAGGAGAATAAACCCAAGCGCCTTGACATCAAAATATTCCACTACCCAAATGTAATATCCAGTTCAGATATCCCCCACCCCCCGTATTATGGCATCGGTTGTGGATATTACTGGAATCTCACACAGAAGTCTCCCTTCTTCCTCACCCAAAAGTGCTGCTACTGTTCAAGAATGCATCTTCTAACACCAAAAGTAGGACAATCACAAATATGCAGAAATCAAGATAATGGTAGCCTTTGTTAACTTCAGCACTTTTTTCCATCAAGAGGGCAAGGGGGCCTGTGGTATAAAAGTCATGCCCATCACCAACAAGTCAATCGGCAATCTTCCCCCCACACACACACTTTCTAGACAGTCCTTGTATACACACACCTGCTTCCTGCTAGTAGGAGGACTTTGGCATTCCCAAGACCTTTTCCCACCAACTCTTTTACAACCTCTTGAATGATAAGGGCACCCATGAAGACAAATTCATCTGTGGGGAGGAGGAAAAGAAAAAAAGTTCACAGTAAACAAAATTGCTTAAGCTGCAGTTAAAACATTTCCCCCTTCCTCTCCACTGAAGGCTTGTGGCCTATGTGAATTGGAAGAACAGACAAGATCTTTATAGAGTCTCAGACTAGGACCTGGGAGAGCAGGGTCACCACTCAGACATGAAGCTCTCTGGGTAGCCTTGGGCCACGCAGTATCTCTCAGCCTAACCTTGTTGCAAGGATGACATGGAGTGGGGAGAACCGTGGGTGCTGCCTTGAACTCCTTGAAGGGGAGGCAGAATTTAAATGTAATTAAATTTTGTTTTTAAAAATAGTTCTGTTGCAAACAAAATTCTGTGGGGACCTGGCTGGTGCTTGTGGGTCTAGCCATGTACCTCAGGTGTACTGAGAGGAATTAACAAAGTGCCACAGCAATTGTTCCATCAGCATGAGCATTTCAGCTTGCCAGACATTTCAGCTTGTCAGTTTCCCCTCTCTTTCTCCTGCACACTGTCCTGGCAGGTACTTCCAATACGTCTCCGCCAAGGCAATTTCGTGGGAGAGAGGAAAGTCCCACTTCACAAACAGAGGCTCTTGTGTGGGTTTCTGCTAGCAGAACTCAGTATCTTTCGTTACCTGATGTCTCAGCCCTAAAATCACTAGAATGTAATTTTGCAGAAGGTTCTATCTCCCATCTCTGAAATGCTACCACCTCTAGGCAAAAGACAGAACAGCAGCTCAACAACCTTCCACAGCATAACAAGTGAAGATCCATTCTTATTGGTTTTTGATTTACCTATGTGGTGAAAGCTTATGCCATAGGGGAACTGTCAAGTTTTTAATGTATCAGAAATCCCTTTGTTGTCTTTAAGGCAAAGAGAAAAGATACACACACAGCCTAAAACGGTGGCAACCAATCCTGGCTCTCTGAAGTTACACAAGGCCAGTGGGAGCACTAGATGCGCCTTCAGTTCAAATTTATAGCTACCGTGGAGCTCACCTGAGGACCAATGCTACTTGGGAAACACCAAGATCAGCAGTGTAAGGGGGGGAAAAACAATATCCTTTGTTCCTGAAGTATTTCAAGAAACTCTTTCTTAAGGAAATACAGATAAGGCAGTTGAATCTGCTCACCCTCTCAATACTGGTGGCTCAAATAACTTCCTCTATCGATGTCTCTGAAGTCAAGGCAGTAGATCTGCTCAACCCACTTCAAAAATGCTGACTGACTGAAATAGTCTGTTGGAATAAAGGATATTGTTTTTTTTCTCTTCTCTTCTCTGTCCTTTTTTATGTCAGAAATGCTTCATTGAACCAGATGTTAATCTTGTACTGTTATAAGAGGCAGGATTGTGAAATGTTAAGTATTCTCATGCAGGACCATTATGTTGTGATACATTATTAGTAGGGTAAAAGAGACAGCACCCCTGTGCCTCTAAACCAGTGTTTCCCAACCACTGGGCCATATGGCCCCCTCCAGGATATTCTACAGGGGCCACAGGTGAAAAATGTGTAAAGGAGGGGCACAGCACAAGGCTAGGGGGCCACAGTAGGAAGTGAGAAATAAATAATTTTTTATTTTTTATTAATCCTGATTGGCTAGCTATCCGCTTGGCCAATCACAAGCAGGTCAGGTAAGTTTGGTGGTGGGGCTGCTTGTTGCTGTTGCCAGTGCTGGGCCAGACTCTGCGAGGTGCAGGATGCAATCCACCCCAGCGTCTAGCCGGATCGGGGCCTTTGGATGTTGCCTAGGGGTGCAGGGCCCGTCAGCAGTGTTAGCCCGGCTCTGCAAGGCATGGGGTGAAATCCATCCCAGCGCCTAGCCAAGCGGGATCATCTGGTGCTGCTGACTAAAGGTAAAGGTAAAGGGTCCCCTGACTGGTCCAGTCGTGGCCGACTCTGGGGTTGCGGAGCTCATTTCGCTTTATTGGCTGAGGGAGCCGGCGTACAGCTTCTGGGTCATGTGGCCAGCATGACTAAGCTGCTTCTGGCGAATCAGAGCAGCACACGGAAACACCATTTACCTTCCTGCCGGAGCGGTACCTATTTGTCTACTTGCACTTTGACGTGCTTTCGAACTGCTAGGTTGGCAGGAGCAGGGACCAAACGACAGGAACTCACCCCGTTGCAGGGATTCAAACTGCCGACCTTCTGATCGGCAAGTCCTAGGCTCTGTGGTTTAACCCACAGCACCACCCGTATCCGTGCTGCTGACTAGCATCTAGTAAATAACTGTCTACTCAGAAAAAAAACCACACTGAGTTCAGTGGGCCTTACACTCAGGTAAGGGTGTGAGGGACTATAGTGTTTTATCTAGGCAGCCAGAGCTCCTCCAGGTGACAAGATCTTTTTGCAGCAGATCAGTGAGGACCGCTTGCTTTTTAAAATTCTCCCATATATATATAGAACTCCCCGTGCACCTTTTGGACTGTATCTGTAGGTTTCCTCTTCTGTGTCAGATGACTGGGGTCAAATAAGTGTTGCTTACTTTTTATAATACATGGAAGATGGATCTCCCTTGGGAGGTTCTGGACTCTACTTCCTTGGAGGTTTCTAAGCAGAGGTTGGGTGGCCATCTGTCATGGATGCTTCAGCTGAGTTTCCTACGTTGCAGGGGTTGCACTAGAAAGATGGGGTCCCTTCTAGCTCTATGACACTATGTTTTTCTGCTTCAACAATATTTCATTATGTTCCTATCATTTTATGTACCGGTAATTGTATTTTGTATAAATTATAAATAATGCATATTCCATTTACAAACAAAACATTTAAATAGCTACCTTTCTACTGGTAGGATGGAGGGGGGCATGGGCGTAGCCAGGGTTTAAGCTTTTACTTATTGGGGGGGGGGCAGCTGCCCCCTGTCCCCCCTCCTTGGCTACACCAGAGGGGGCGCAGGAAGGAAATAGGATTGGAAATGGGCCACGGTCGGAAAAAGGTTGGGAAACACTGCTCTAAACAACCTTGTAGAAGAGGGAATTCCAGCAGGTGGACCTTGTCATGCCAGCTTCTGAAGCTCCCTCTCCTGCAAGGGTATTCAAAGTTCATGAGGGAGCTCTATCTTTTTACCAGAGGCACCCGACAAGCCAAGGTATCAGCAGTTGCCACCAAGAGGAAAAGAGTCATCCTGAAGAGACCAGTGAATTAATGAGAGGAAAGGACTATAATAGGATTCAGATTTGAACTGCTGCAGCTGTGGGGAAACCATTGCCCTTCCAGATGTTGCTTAACTGCTGCTCCCATTATCCATGGCCATTGACTACGCTTGCAGGAGCTGATGGGAGTTGAAGATTAGTAACATCTGAAGAGTCAAAGCTTCCCCAAACTTGACCTACTGAGCCAACGATGCTGGTAGCCCCAAACCTTTGAACTGCATTTAGGTCAAAATCTATCAAAATAAAGTTTTCTTCTGGCCTCTCTGTGTCATTTTTTGGTGATAGGTTTAGGTGATCAAGTCCCTCAAACCCATCCTTGGGAGCATTCATGATTCAGTCTGTGAATCCTGGCATTGTTTAGTTCTTCCCTACCAAATCCTGGCTGCTGCGGGGGGAGTGGGGGACATTTAGCTAAACGGACTGGCTGGGCCTCAGACATTCAGGATGCAGCTATTCCCTTCAGGCTACTGCTGCGTGATGGGGCTCTGAACCATGACAAAGCAGAGTTAGCAAGCGGATGTTTTATCCGGAGAATATTTATTATTCCTTCCTGCCCATTGGCAAGAACCATTTCTTCATTTGCATAACTGTAGAGAAGTTGGGCCATATCCCCTTTAATGCATAATGTCTGTCTGGCAGCAGGAGCCTATCAGAAGCACTCACTTTTCTCAATCCTGGCAGAGGCTCCGCTCCAGACATCGCTTGAGCAATAGGGGATGAAACTGCAAGAGACAAGAGATATGTGAGCGCCATTATTCCTCTGACATGCAGGGAGGGGTGAAGCAGGGGTCAAGCAAATTAAACCCAAAGGGAGTCGGAAAGAGAGCAATTTCATGCCCATTCAAATCTCATGGTACCAGCTGGATACTCCCAGAAAGAACTCGATCAAGGAGCACTGTGTTTGTTTAATGGACATTAACAGTGTGTTTTTCATGGGACGCAGGTGGCGCTGTGGGTAAAAGCCTCAGCGCCTAGGGCTTGCCGATCGAAAGGTCGGCGGTTCGAATCCCCGCGGCGGGGTGCGCTCCCGTTGCTCGGTCCCAGCGCCTGCCAACCTAGCAGTTCGAAAGCACCCCTAAAGTGCAAGTAGATAAATAGGGACCGCTTACTAGCGGGAAGGTAAACGGTGTTTCCGTGTGCGGCTCTGGCTTGCCAGATGCAGCTTGTCACACTGGCCACGTGACCCGGAAGTGTCTCCGGACAGCGCTGGCCCCCGGCCTCTTGAGTGAGATGGGCGCACAACCCTAGAGTCTGTCAAGACTGGCCCGTACGGGCAGGGGTACCTTTACCTTTAACAGTGTGTTTTACACTCTGCAAAACAGGCACATATCCCTGTGTACCCCTGACATGATAAAGGCATAAAGCCTGAAAAGGAAACACACATGCCCAAATGCAGATATATGTCACTGCCTGCAGCTTGGTGCATGTCCGCAGCATGCATGGAGACATGTGCCAGCCCCTTGTATATTATCAGTGTTTGCTACGGCAACCATGTCATACTTTTAAGTAGTCCCAAACCCTTACCCGCCTGCCATGTTCCTACATCGATGGAGAAGCTTTTGGGGGTATTCTTGTTTTCTCCATCTAGTTTCTCTTCCCGAATATAATGCAAATGAAGGCATGGTAACATCTATGCTCCACCCAGTACCTCCTGTGTCTATCACTAGGGCTGGGGCTGTGAGAGACATCAGCACCAGCCACCCAGTGAAGACTTCCTGGACTATATAGAACTCTAGCTGCTTCAACAGCCAGGAGATTTGACTATATAGGATGGCATTTGCTGGAACATCAGACAACAAAGGGATGGCAGGCTTTTTGCTTTGCTGTAGTGACTATTTGTATCACCATCTCTTTTACTGTGTTTGAAATATATTGTAAGCCGCCTTGAAAACTTTGGTGAGTAGGTGGGGTACAAATACCCTCAAATAAACAAACTGAAGTTGTCAATTATGCTGTCCTACCCATTTTGACATTTTACAGCCACAAAGGACTTTGATTCCAGTCCCTGTATATTGCTTGCTTCATCACATCCGTTGTGTTCCTCCCAACTCACACAATCATTCCCCTACTTACACCATGTTTGCATTCCACCAGTGTGGATTTTCCTCCGGTTGCGATGACAGAATACCAGTTCCTGTAGATGGGAGAATAAAAATATATTAAAAAAGAAAAACATCTGTCAGATATCAAAGCAGCAATGTGTGGAGAACATTTGAAAGTAACAGAATAGCAAAAGATCCTAAAGAGGCAAGGACTTTGTATACGTATCTCCAAGGACAGGCCTTTAGTCTGGCCCATCCATGTCTTATGTATGTGGGTCTCAGCATTTGCAATAATAAAATGCAGACAATAAATCATTTCCTGGTTTCTCAGAATTTAAAAGAATACAGTGTATCCAATAAAACATCCCCTAATGTATCCATGTTTGTGCCATTAAAGGAATAGAGAAGAGGAAGGGAATCAAGAAAGAGAGGCTGAGGGGAAATGATACAAATTATACACTTCCCAAACTGAAACTCTAAAATTTCAAATAAGAAGCCAATTCCTACTCCAGGCAAATAAGCAGATGCATACACATAGAATCATAGAGTTGGATATTTCACTAGAGTATGAAGTACACAAGAATTAAAGATCTAGGATCCCTATCTTCTTTTCAAATCTCTCCACCCAAAGAGACAACAGAATTATACAGAATTTTTTTAAGAACAGGAACGGGAACTTGTGATCCTCTGGAAATTGTTGAACTACAATGCTTATCAGCCTGGATAGCTCAGCTGGTTAGAGCGTGGTGCTGATAGTGCCAAGGTTGCAGGTTCGATCCCCGTATGGGACAGCTGTATATTCCTGAATTGCAGGAGGTTGGACCAGATGATCCTCAGAGTCCCTTACAATTCTATGATTCTAAGCAGCCTTTCTCAACCTTGGGTCCCCAGATGTTTTTGGCCTACAACTCCCATCATCCCTGACCACTGGTCCTGTGAGCTAGGGATCATGGGAGTTGTAGGCCAAAAACATATGGGATCATGGGAGTTGTAGGCCAAAAACATATGGGGACCCAAGGTTGAGAATTGTTGCATCGGATAATCCCTGTCCATTGGCCTTGCTGGTTGGGGCTGATGGGAAATTGGAGTTCCACACATCTGGAAGATAACAGGATGTGGAAGACTGAATTAGGCAGTGAGGTCCCAACACCAACTGTAAGTGCTGGCCAAAAACCAATACTCATAGCTGTCAACGCTTCCCTTTTTTTTAAGGGAAATTCCCTTATTCTGAATAGGATTCTTTGCAAGAAAATGGAAAAGTTGACAGCTATGCCAATACCTGATCCCAGCCCCCAGGGCTGCCAGCTGTTTTTCTGAACTAGTACTTATTCCTGTGATGATGTAAATGTGCTAAGCAAGGAAAATAACGGACGGCTTTAGCCTTCCTGTGTGTCTGCTCACAATGTGGCATCTACTTCATCCTCCCTGAATGGATGTTTGTGTTTCCTGGAGCCATAGAGATGAATGCAGTCTTGAACAAGCCTCTGGTAGAATTTGCTTAACAGGTCTCTCTGCATATCTTGAAGATTTATGACTTATTTATTAGATTTACAACTCATTGCAATCCCTACAGGCAACTATCATCGCTGCCCAGTTTACTGAAGGTACGGACACAGTAAGTGTTCATGGGTCGCTATTCCCAGGTGTGCTCTTCCCCCAGGTGTCCAATACACTTCCAATCAGGTGGCTTTTCACCATTAAAAATAATGATAACTATTTATAAAAGGACAATACAGAGAAAAACAGAAAGAATCAAAACTAAAAGAGGGGGAGAAAACTGATGCAGGACTTAAAAAGAAAAAAGAAATTATCTTCAGTTCTCATTCACATTGTTTGAATATGTGCTGCCCTGCTGTCAGATGCAATATAAATTAGCATTCCTGATTTCTAGAAACAGTTTAAGTCCATTTTTACAACGATTTGAATTTTTAATGCCATTTCCCACACAGAGGTATCCAAGCCAAGAATAGGAAGACAATGAAAGGAACACTTATCAAAGCATCACCGTAAAAGCCTACTAAAAAATTATTTCAAAATGCGACATAGCAGTCCATTTCAATAATACTCACACTGTAACAACATCTCATTACAATATGTTAACTGCCCTTATATCAGGTCTGGGCAGCAGTGGCGTAGCGTGGGTTGTCAGCACCCGGGGCAAGGCAAGTAATTTGCGCCCCCTAACCCGTGGATTTGCGCCCCCTAACCTGTGGATTTGCCCTAACCCCAGATGTTGCGCCCGGTGCGGCCGGCCCCCCCTGCACCCCCCACGCTACGCCACTGCTGGGCAGCATACCCTCCGATAAGTGCACCCTCAGATCTGCAAAGAAAGCTCTGTTCTACGATCCTTCCTTAAGTGTAGATAAGTCAGCAATGCTAGGGCACAGGGCTGGACTTTCTCCACAGTGGCAACTGCACCATGAAGTGTCTCCTCTGTTTGATTTAAAATGGCATTATGGAATGCTGCTTCACTGCTGTCATGGTTTTGACTTAATGGAGCAGGAAGGCACTCCAGTAAAATAAAACATAGAAAGTAGAAGCAATATATAATTAATAGAGTAAATCCCAGGTTGGTGAGAATAAAGAATTTACCAGTTCTGGTAGTGGGCCACTCCTTGGAGCTCATAAGTCTCCTCATTGTTTCATACCGGGTGTTGCAGTTCTCTCTGTTGAAGCAGTACCAGCCTCCTGATTCAAAAAAGAAACAAAGCAAGAATCGGATAGTGTCCATTTCTTCCTGTTTCACTTATTACATCTTTTTAGACTGTAATTTGCATAAGAAACTATTAGTGTCATTAAATTAATTGAAGGGGTTTATTTTTTTACTCATCCTGGTTCCACAGAGTAGGGTTTATAATGCAGAGGGATTTTTAAAAAGCATAATAAAACTTACATAATATCCAGCATAATGTGATAGTGGGATCCTGTTGTGACTTTAAGACTGTGATACTATGCTTGCTTCCCTCCAAGAAACCCAACTGAACACAGTGTTCCTTACTTATGAGTAAGCATGCGCAGGATTGCATTGCACAGTGCTATCTCTGAATATAGTGTAATTTAAAAGCAGTATGTGCTGTAAAATAAAAAGCCACTTACAGCATAAGGCTGTTCAAAAGGTAGGTTGCCATCATTTCCAAAGCATGATCTGCCTTGAAGTGCTCCTATGAACATTTTGCTAACTTCCACAAGCCTTTTCAGAAACATCTAACTTTCCTGACAATTAATCTGATGCCTTCCGGTTTTAGATCTAGCCAAACTTATACTTAATCTTCTGAGGAGCCTGAAAAGGCACGTCCAACCTTTCAACCAGGCCTGGATTTGCACTATTATGCAGAAGCACCCAAAAATGCTTGTTTCTCTATGTGGATCCATCTACCTCACATGTGTTTAGTACCGATTACTGGTACCCAAAAAACACTACTTCTGTAAACTGCAGAGAATTCTGTGGCTGAGATGTTTGCATGGTCAAAAGCATGCAAAACGTTTGTTTATTTTAGTAACAAACACTGTAGCAAGAAGTAATTATGTTAATAATGATAAATCTTAGCCACAGTTTCATATGGTCACTTGCAAAATTTCCAAAACACTGTTTCTTGGAGCACAGTACCATCGAATAAAATGGGACATTTCCAAACAGATGATGAGTTCAGGACCGGAATATAAGTATCAGTTAATTTATTTCATATTACGCAGAAGAAAATTAGAGAAAACAGCATATATGTGTAGACCAAAATCTGTTTGGAGACTTACTGCATGTATGCATTGAAACCTAGGAAATACAACGCCAAAAGTAACATTGCAAGCAAACAACAGCAAGAAGTAGATTGACTAAGTAGCTTTGATTAAAGTTTGGTGAGTAGTTAGGCTGCCAGCAAACCTCCAGGTG
The DNA here is from genome assembly GCF_964188315.1 of Podarcis muralis. NCBI lineage: Eukaryota > Metazoa > Chordata > Lepidosauria > Squamata > Lacertidae > Podarcis > Podarcis muralis. The sequence goes on from NC_135656.1 coordinate 31,683,504, forward strand.
GCATGGCATATGAAACCGTAAAAAGGGGGAAAGGATGGAGACATTGGTTATAGTGAAGGCAGCCAGCACTCACTGTAAGTCTTTGAAGAAAGCAGCTGGGAAGCTCTTCCGCCATCCCTCGACTTTTTACAAAAAGAGCCTAAAATGATTGAACTTTGCTTAAATAAATTAAAAGAAAACTCAAGCTCACCTTCCAGGAAAAGCAGCCACCTTCTACTGCCTTTCGATTCTTTGAGGTAGTAGCTAAAATAAAAACAAACAGAAGGCAGCGTGAACTTAATTAGGGAGACTGGCTCACTCAGCCACAAGCCCTTTGATACACCAACTCATTATAATATCAAGAGGGTTACATAAAATACTTGGTTAAAGAACAAGAGAAAGAAACAGGACGGCTGTCAGAGGAGCTCCAAACGAAGTCTGATCAAAGGGCCTTCTCGGGGACCCTGAGCCAGGCTTTCATCTTGCTCCAAAATAAATGCATTAAACAAATTCCTAGCATTCCTAAGTATTTCCAGGCAGGAAAGAGTTATTCCACCTGTTACTGGCTGCGTTCTTAGTAAAGGCCACATGGTGGAAGCAAAGCTTGAACACTAGGAAGGATTGTTTCAGCACTTTTGAAGTACTAAGGAGCAGAGAGGGACCAGCAAATGGTATTAATAGTAAACAGTCGTGTGCGTGCTCTGTCAAGCATCCCCTCGGCAGAAATGGTGCTTTACAAAGAAGCGGGTGATGTTATCCATGTTTGCTCAGCACATACACAGAGCGTCTGCGTGGAGCTAGTTTGAGAACTCACAGAGTTCTTGTTTCAGAAAGCAGCTCCTACTGGAGGGGCTGTGGTAGTTGAACTGAGATCTAAAAGAAACAGGGGCACCGCAGAGCTTCAATGACTATTCTACAGAGTTCCAAGGAACTATACTGCTGGGAGATAACTTTTTTTTATCTACTCTGCTTTGCAAAGTCCCTGATTTCTGGACTAGAGCATATTCCTCGGAATAAGGGAGAGCTACTAACTTGAGACTACTGTATAAGGAAATCTAGTAAATACAAGGAACTAAAGTGATGAGGGAGAATAAGAAAAAATAAATAGGTGCATTCAGAAACGTCTTCTCTTCCTACTACCCACTTCTACAGGGGTCTTTTGCTCTGTCTGCCCTCAGGCACAGGTTTAAGAGTAAGTTCATCTCTTAGTGGTATGAACTTGAGAAAAGAAAAACTGTTGGGCACGGAACGGGAGAGCCCAAAAGCACGCGCCGATGGAAGTGGCCATGGGTTTGTGTGCACAAATAAAGAGAGAGCAAAGCTGCAGAGAGGATGGTGAAGGGCTCTATTTTCTGAGAAGTTTCTTCGCTTCCTACTAAGCACAGGAGCCACGAAGATGGGCTGAGGGGAGGTGCCTGAAGGGCCAGGGACGAAGCAAGGAGATCGCAGAAGGGTCAGGCATGGTATGTGCACTCACCCGGCGGGGCTGCCGTCGTTGCAGGTGACCGAGCTGTTGAGCAGCATGTGCAGCCTCAGCTCCTGGTGCAGATTCTGCGCCGAGCAAGGGTACAGCGACTGCGCCAGGCTCTTGATCTGAGCCATGAAACTGTCCATGTTGCCCTCCACAGCGGTAAAGTCCAATGGGAAGCTCTCCACCGGCTGCCCAGCCGCCTCGCTCCGCTCCCGAGCCGCTGCTGGTTGTTGTTGTTGTTGCTGCTGCTGCTGCTGCCCACGCCGCCTCCAGCTTTTCCTGCCCTCCCCGCCGGGGCCCCAGTGCAGCAGCCCCAAGAGCAGCAGCATCTGCACGGCCCCTCTGCCCATGGCGACGCGGAGCCACCTGTTGGGAAGGAGGAGAGGGAACCGGTGAGCGCAGCCCGCCGCTTTGCTGGACGGCCGATCGGCGCTCGCTCGCCTGGCCTCGGGCTGCTGCTGCGACGGCAGAGGCAGCGGAGGGGTGCGCGCTCTGCCCCTGGCGGCGCTTGGCGGGCGGCGCTTGGCGGGCTTTCGGTTGGGGGGCTCCGGCCTGTGCCTGCTCCTTGCCTCGCCTCGCCGAGGGTCTGGCAGCTCTGGACCCGTCTCCCTGGCTCCAAAGAGCGGCGAGCAAAGCGGCGTGGGGAGCGGGAGCCGGTGCTCGGGGCCCGCGCTGTCCGGGGTCTGCGGCGGGGCTGGAGGGCGCGCGGCTTTTCTTGGTGCACGGACTCGCCGCCTCGTCCCAAACCACAAACATGACAAGAGGGGCACGGAGTGCACGGGGAGCCCGCCGGGGGCGCCGCCAGCCCCGGCGCCGCGTGGGGCGGCGGCAGCAGCCGGCCAGTCCCCGCCCCCTCCTCTCCGCCCCCACCCCACCCCACCGCACGAGGAGGACCAGAAACGGGGGGCGGAGGGGTGGGGAGCGTTCCGAGGCTTGACTTTCATTTCCCAGCCGACAGACGTCGCTCTGCCGGCCGCCCTCCTTTCTCTCTCCCCCCCCCCCGCAACTTCCCCTCCCGTCCCGTCTGAAGAGACGCCCGGCGAGTGCCAAAAACACCTTCGCCACCTCCCGCCCAGCATCGCGGGGCGCCGCTCCAAGGGGCTGGCTGCCGCCGAGGATGGAGGAGGAAGGAGGCAAGCGGGGCTTTGAAGTCCTCCCCTCCGTCCGCCTCTCCCCCCCCCATCCTCCTGCGAGCCCCCGCGCCCCAGCTGCGGTGTGCGTACAGGGATGAAAAGACTGGCTGCCTCTTGTTGGCTGCAGGCGGGGGGCTGTGCTGTGGTATTGGAGGGGGGGCCCCGCCGAGGCAGAACAAGGAGCCCTCGCGGCCTGGGGCATTGCCACTGGGGCTGGACACCCACAACCCGCCCCTTCGCCTGGGGATACCCCGTCCAGCGGGGATCCGACTCTGAACCCACCCCCCCAGCACTGGAGGGACTCCGCACACAGATCGGGCTCCCCAGCGCTGTGTGGCCCGCTCGCTTCCTTTCCCGGGGTTCCCCAGCCACGTGCTGCGCCAGGCGGCCCGGTCGGCTTTCACGTGCTACCGTGTTCGTGAGGAGGAGCGGGCAAAACTTTGCTCGCGTGAACCACGGAAGGAGAGTAGGGGCTGGGAGCGGGTGGCCGTCCAGGCCCAGCTGCTTCCAGGACTCCCTTCCCCAACACGAGGGCACAAGAAGCGGCCTACTGGGGGTAGATGAGTGTCCCTATAGAGTTCCACAGCCTTCCCCGCACCTTCCAGCAATGGCAAGCTGGAGGCCTCTTTCTAGGCCCAGCCCGCCCTCCTTGTTTGTCCTTGTATCTGGTGTTCAGAGCAAGGTTTCTCATGCTACTGGCATTCAGAAGTATTTGCCGCAGAACGTGCAGGTTTCCTTGGGCTTATGGCTAATAATCTGCCCCCTAAGAAAGCCGCTGTGGTGCACCCATTAAAATGTTGGACTAGGGCCTGGGAGACCAAGCTTCAAATCCCCACTCAGCCAAGAAGCTCACTGCCTGACCTCGGGCCAGTCGCAACCTGCCAGACCGGCCTACCTCACAGAGTTGCTGTGAGGATGAGGAGGGAGAGAATAGTGTCAGGAAAAAGTGGGGATATAAAAGTAACATTAATAAATAAGAGCTGTTGGTGACGGCTAAACTCCCTGGAAGGGAGTCCTCTAAGCTCTGCTAAAGCCTCGTTCGTGTCTCAAGTGCTGGATTGCTGGACAGGCAGCCTACTTGTTTAAGGAGCCAGGCCTAGGCTGTCCCTGATGCTGGAGAGTGGAGCTGTTCAAATGCTAGCGCTTATGAAGAACTGCAGGTCTGGGTTTGGAGAAGCAGGATGGAATAAGTCTGTTTAACATCATCTGTGGGTGTTGCTAACTGATACCCAGTTAGAGATATCTTAATTTTATGGGTTCTTGTCAATCAGTTGTTTGCTGAAATGTGCACATATTTTCATATTGGTAAAAGGAATAGATCTGAAGCAGAAGCATCTTTTAGGTTGATGGAGAAGTGTATTTTAGTAGAAGCATTGCCTTCTGTGCACGGGGAAAGGGAGGGAATGTCTTAGAAGATAGCATTTGCTATCTGCAGATTTTATAAATACTTGTATTGACAATACTTTTTTTTCAGAAACCGGTCTACCCAATTCATCAGAGTCAATCAATCAATATTTTTAGTCATTCAAAAGACTTTCACTTGATCAATCTGACTAATATATTAAGGCTGCAATTATCCTCTGCTTGAGTTTTGTCAGCCGAGGGGCTCCAGAAACTGGCAGAAGCCCTGCAACACTGGTGGAATTTAACATACTGGAAGAACTCCTCCCAATAACACCAGTGGAACACCTCACCAGTGAAGATCACTGGTGGAGTGGCCAAAATGGTCTTGTCAAAGCATGCCCAACCCATCAATGTGGTAGCCACTTATCCTCCCATTCAGTCATGAATGTGATACTAAGTCTGAGCTCACATAAATGAGTACAGCCTTGGGTGACAATTGGAATATGCAGGGAGTGTGTATATGAATAAGTTAAGTTTGGTGGGCGTAGGGGTCAACCATAGCACAAACTATTTTATTTGAGGGTCAATGCAACTAAATATCCCCTAAAGGTGACACACCCCTAAAGGTGGCTCTGAAGTATCTATCTATCTATCTATCTATCTATCTATCTATCTATCTAAATATTTTTTACCAACTCCTCATCAATTAGGTATCAATGGAGTGTACAAAAAAAGACCAAAAATGAATTATGTAGGGTGTATTCATCTTTTCCCTGATGAATTCATCTCTCTTCAGAACTGTAATGAGCTCCAGGTTGTAGTCCCCTTCCCCCTCCTCTGTGCCCCGATGCTTCTAATTTTATACAACTATTTCAAATTAGAAGTGGTGCTGGATATGAAATGTGACCTTTAACCTCTTTATAACAGTTCTGATTATTACATGCCCTTGGAAATTGGAGGCATTTCTTGAATCCTGCAACATGGATAATTCGACTCAAGTTACTTCAAAGAGTGCTGTTCTAACAGAAGTAATACAGTTCTTATAAGGATGTGCCACTTTCTGATGCAAAATAGAAAACAGCTGTATGCTTCAGACAGAAGATGGGGGCCATCCCAAATTCAAAGTGGATGAGGAAACAAGCTCTGGCTGTGCAGGCCTTTTTTATGCAAGCAACCAGTCCTCTTTTAGTTTATTAGAAGAACCAAATGTTTCCTTTTTTCTGTATAATAGTCTTATGGTGACATCTTACAGTATAATATAAGATGTAATCAGAAGACAAGTCCTCATTGTTCTGGCAGGTTTAAAGTTGTGCTCTTTTAATGTATGGATTACCTTTTGCTGAATCAGACCACTGATTCATCTAGTTCACTGTTGCATATTCTGATGGACAGCAGCGGTTGAGGTGTTCAACTCTTGCATGGTAGGCTCCCCACCCCCACCCTAGGACCACTTTCCTTGTGGGGTAATTTTGTGTGTGTGTGTGCTGGTACTGGTACAGGATGAGGTCAAAGCCAATTGTAAGTGACATTACAGCCAATAATAGAAAGGGCCATCCTTTCCTTCGGACATCCCCTTCTCTCTCCTCCCTTGCAGAAGACATTCCCCCTCCCATTGCTGCATCCATTTCAACTCCTCCCTCCATTTCCTTCTGGGTCTGCGCCCCCTCCCCCTGCATGAAATTAGGCCAAGGACTGCAAGTTGCTCACCTCTGTTTTAATTGATTACCGTATTTTTCGCTCTATAACACGCACCTGACCATAACACGCACATCGTTTTTAGAGGAGGAAAACAAGGGAAAAAACATTCTGAATGAAACAGTGGATGTATCATTTTTGTGCTTCATGCTGTGGCCACAGACATGTGATCTGATGGTGAATTTGGGGTGACCCAATGCAAAGATCCTGAGAATCCCTGTGGATCCATGCTTTGTAACCACGTTTTTGCACCATTGCAGCCCCAGGCAACAGTGGGTGCGTGCTTTTTTTGGTGCAGGCTGTAGCCATGGACATGCTATGTGATCTGATGGTGAATTTGGGGTGACCCAATGCAAAGATCCTGAGGATCCATGTGGATCCATGCTTTTTAACCACGTTTTTGCACCATTGCAGCCCCAGGCAACAGTGGGATCTATGCTTTGAAACCACATTTTAAGTGGGGAGCGAAGGAAAAACAAAGAAGGGACATGAGAGGGCAGAGAAGCAGCTGGCTAAGAATGCTGGAGAGGGATTTAACCGGTGGGAGAAAAAGAAAGGCAAAAGTCCCCCCCCCCCCAAGCCAGCCATCTCTCTCTCTCCCTCTCTCTCTCTCCCTCCCTCTCTCTCCCTCCCCCCCTCTTTCTCCCTCTCCCTCCCCCCCTCTCCCTCTCCCTCCCCCACTCTCTCTCCCTCTCCCCCAGCAGCACCGGAGCACAGAGAGGAATTAGAAAGGACACTCTGCTTGCCTGGAGGGGAGGGGCTTTCCCTGCTCTTTGTTCCGTTTCAGCAATCACAGCAACGAAACAGAGAAGGGTGGGCAGTAAGACCCTGAGGCAGAATGCAGGAAAGCTGCCACTTCCTCTTTTCAGGTTTCCCTTCTCCGTGACTCGCAATTTGACTTTTGCTTGATTTTTTGGCTCCAGGGACCACACATTCGCTCCATAACACGCACAGACATTTCCCCTTCCTTTTTAGGAGAAAAAATCTGCATGTTATAGAGGGAAAAATACGGTACATCAGCAATGGAACCTGGGATTTCCCATGTGCACTACAACTTAGCTATGGCAGGAATTAGGAACCTCTGGCTCTCCAACACCCATAACCAACAGCCTTCATTGCCAATGGTTGGGGATGATGGGAGTTGTGGTCTAACAAAACATTTGGAGGGACATAGGTTGCCCATCCCTGAGCTATTGTGTCTTCCTTTCCTCCCTCCCTATATATATATATATCTGTCTAGTGTCTTGCCCAGGGTGTCTCCTATATGATCAGCATTAATTATACCCATGTTCATCACTTATAAGACAGGAATGGGAAAGCTGAGGTCCTCCAGATATTGGACTGCAACTCTCAGAATGTTTGACCATTGGCCATGTTGGCTAGGCTAATTGGCGTTGGAATCCAACAACAGAAGCCACAGACTAAGCATTCCTGCTGTCAGACAAAAGCTATGGTAAGACATTAATTTTGCATTTGGTGCCCAATACATAGTTTGCTGAACTTCAACAAAAAGTTGCCTTCAATAATTTTTTAATCAATGTTTACAAAACAATTAAACCTGCAGCCAGTCTAAATGCCTACTTTTCCATGCCTAGTAATTGGTCAGCTAAACTTAAAATGGCTATAAATTCAAAATGTTCCAAATTCAGGAAATTCAGTGTTCGGCAAACCTTAAATTAACTGTCACCTGTGACATCATAACCTTGCAATGGGTAATGAATGTAATGTTTTGTAATTTTTGTTTACAGTAATATGAACATTGACAACACATTGCCTTTGCAAAACACACAGAAGTATTAATTATGGAAACATTAATTAATGTAGCATTAAAAATACTAACGCTAAATGCTGCAAGACCAGGAAATACAAAGGTCAGAATGATCCTCATAACTCGTAACTCTTTCTTGTTTTGTAAGGCGGAAAACCCTTACAAAATTAAAACATTCAATTTTTCTAACAATCATGCAAAATAGTCTCAGAAATGATGCTTGAACAATAATTTGTTAGTATATAGAGTTTGCATCACCTTGCCGACAAAGGTCCGTATAGTTAAAGCTATGGTTTTCCCAGTAGTGATGTATGGAAGTGAGAGCTGGACTGTAAAGAAGGCTGATCACAGAAGAATTGATGCTTTTGAATTATGGTGCTGGAGGAGACTCGAAAGTCCCATGGACTGCAAGAAGATCAAACCTATCCATTCTGAAGGAAATCAGCCCTGAGTGCTCACTGGAAGGACAGATCCTGAAGCTGAAGACTCCCTGGAAAAGAGCTTGATGCTGGGAAGGATTGAGGGCACAAGGAGAAGGAAATGACAGGACGAGATGGTTGGACAGTGTTCTTGAAGCTACCAACATGAGTTTGACCAAACTGCGGGAGGCAGGAGTGCCTGGCATGCTCTGCTCCATGGGGTCACGAAGAGTCGGACACGACTAAACGACTAAACAACAACAGAGTTTGCATACAACAGCAGAAGTTAGCTTTAGTTAATGAATCCTTGCTTGCGGTACAGCTTTAGTTGAAAAGTATACAGTTTGAGACTTAGTATAAAACAAGAAAGCTTATTTTTATTGAAGCAAGTACCGTACATTCACAATCGAAGAGTTATATAGTCCTAGCTAATAAACTAGTTGGAGAAATAAAGAAGCCACACTTGGCCCTTTGTTCTCAGAAAATACTTCCAAGATGACCTTGAGCCTTGAAATCCAGAGAAAGTGCAAGGAGGAGGACATTGTAAACAAGATGGAACCTTAAATGTGTCAGTCTAAACTTCAGATGATAGAGATAAAGGTACAGGGATAGTCTGGGAATTTGTTCCCAAAGCTGGTATGATGGCACCACTTGTTTCTCACATCATCACTAGAATACTTGCATATGGTCCTATAATAATATATGTTACTTTAGCAATTCCAAAGTGTTAGCTGTATATGCCAATTTACAAAATAGGTTTAAGCCACCTGTAAAAGTACTGATAGGGAAGCTTTTAATATTTGATGAATCATTGTATTTTAATATTCTGCTGGAAGCCACCCAGAGTAGCTGGGGAAACCCAGCCAGATGGGCGGGGTATTATTATTATTATTATTATTATTATTATTATTATTATTATTGATTTTTTGACAATATTGTGGCACTCACATTCATTCAGACGCTTTCCTTTCATGCTGTCCCCCCCCTTTCTATTTGTCTCCTCTCTGCCTTCCTCCGCAGCCCCCCACCTACTACGTAGGGATTCCTAATCTACACTTTTGAGAATTCTTCAGGAAGATCATATAAGTTAGAAGAGACTGTTAAAGGTTTTCCATACCACTGCAACCCTAATAGTGTCTGTTCAGAAGTTCAGAAGTATTGAATTATTGAATCCAATGAGGCTTACCTTCGGGTAAATTAGGTTAGGATTGCAGTCTAAGGTAGAATATGAATAATTTGATGTGCAGGATAGAATGGATGTTTAAAAAAACAAACGTAACTTGCAAGCTAAAGGAATCTTAATGGACCCTTTTGGAAACTGTAGATGGGTGTGAACATACTGTACAAACAGGCTGATGTAGCTCATGTCAAATCTGTTGAGAGTATTTGCACTGGGGAAAGTATTTTTGACTAGTAGGCAGCTATTTATCAATAAAGTTTAACTTACTGATGAGAAAATATTAGCACAGATGGAGTTCACCTTTTTTTTTTTTTACTATTTTAAGTTACCCATTAGAAAAAGCAGTACAATATGTTATATTTATTAAAGTTTAACAATGCACTCTCTTAAACATATTGTTCTACCATTGTGAAAATTAGAAGCCCAGACCTCAACGTTATATCCCCTCTTTGCTTTCATAATCTATCTGAGGAGAGGTTGGGTCAAGTGGTAGTAGCTTCTTGTTTTTTAATTTATCATGTAGGGGTCAATTATAGGTGATCACTGTATCTTTTATTTTGCAACTGACTGCATAAAAAATACAAGTCGTTTTCTCTGGAATTTCTTATCCTTTTATTTGTCTTGATGGAAACAAGCTGCTCTGCACTAAAACCATTTCCCGCCAATTTAAACTGGCGTGTCTCATAAACAGAAGATGTTAATCCAGTCAATTTAGCATTTGCTAGCACCTGCGTGTCATACCTTTTATACAAAATGGAAAAGATAAGATGCAACACGTATCAGTTACCCTTGGTCTTATCTGTCTCAACCTCACTATCAGCTAGATCTAGAACCATTCAGAGGCTTAAAGATAAACACATCAGGACCATTAACTGTTTATGCAGGACTGTCAGTTCTCATGTGTTGGACTGACTTGTTTCGACTGATTCTGGCTATATTGCAATGCTAGATAGTAATTTTTAAAAGGTCCCCCCCCCATCCCTCCCAATGATTTCATCAAATAAGCAAACTCAGAGACTGTAGGAAAAAGGTGGTATAAAATGAACTCTGTGTTGGCCTTGGAGGGTTAATATGTGTTCCGATTTCTAGCGGGGTATGTGTTGGTCTCACATCAAAAACAGAGATTTGTGGCACTGAAAAGTCTACCAAATTTGTTATAGCATAAGAGTTCATGGACCAAACCCCACATTGTCAGATGCCTGAAGTAAAATCTTTGTTGACAGGTATATAAAGGAGAAATTTGTAAGGAGGGAGTTGAATGGGGGGGCGGATCAAAAGTTACAATCAGTGCTAACTGGACCTTATATGCATGACAAATAGGTTTATCTTTAACTTTTTACAGTAGTAGATTAGTGATAATTTACTCAGAATTTCTGTGGTGATTGTATTATAGACACCTGTAATGGGCAGGGAATTATTCACAAAACACAATAGATAACACAGCTATTCTGCCAATGGTAAGCCAATCAACACATGTAGTATGGATTTTTAAAACCTTCAGTCTTTGTCTTGATGTAATCCACAAGCAAGAAAACTGATTTTTTAAAATTGATGATTGTTTCTGGAATGCTGGCCTTATGATCAGTTACAGAATGCCCTGGGAAGTCAAACGTTTTCCTACTAGTTTATGAATATAACCATTTCTGAAGTTGGATTTGTGTGAATTTATTCTTTGCATAGGAAGGCCTGTCGTTGTATGCAGAATGTAAGAGGAAATTGTTGGCAAATTATGGCATAAATGTCATTGGAACAAGTGCAGTTAATGAACCCCTGATGTTGTGTAATCTGGGTCTGCCTCAGTAGAAAATATTTTTTGGGGGAAGGAATAGTGTTGCAGGTTTAGAAGCTCCGTCTGCATGATGCCCCAAGTCCCTCCCAGGTCTTGTGGTCCTGTACACAGTGAGGGTCAAAAGCTAATGGAAGATTCGATTGTTGAAATATTTGTGGAAATGACTCATAGGGAAAAGTGGAAGCATCTTACAGGGGTAGTTGGAATAGGTAGGTAAGAATGCCAGTTTTACTATGGCATTTATCTGGGAGCGAAACCTACTTCTAAGTAAACATTGACTGCTTTACAGTAGCATCAAATTCAATACCACGTCCTCCTGTTTCCTTTACCATCTTTATTCCTTAGGACATCCTTGTGAGTGAGGCAGATCATTACTATTCTCATGTCACGGATGGGGAACAGAGTGACCAATTTGGCAGGGGCCATGTGAGCTGCTATATATGGCAGGAGTCCAGTTCATGTATCCAACCCTATTCATCTATTACTCTCTGGCAGTGGGTTGGCAGATTATACAGGACTCAGGTTGCTGCTGCTCCTTCCCTGGCAGGATCCCGGTACATTGCACCTGCTGCGTGCCAGGCAGGCAGAAATTCAACAGGAACATATGGCTCTGGGATAGAAATGTAGATCTGGGGGAAGCTGCACAGGGATCCTCCCAATATTAAAAGTAGCCGTCTTTGAGCAAATGCTGCAGTGGTACACACGTAGTATTTTTCAAGAGAGAAAACCAGGTGGAAGAAGTTGGGTTCCCCCCCTTTTCACTACTTCTTTGGCGATCACTCGTAGCCAAGTAAGATTGGCTTCCATAAACACAGTTTTAACAATGAGTCCGTAAGTGACTGTGGAGGCCAATTCTGGATCCATACGTCCTTCCACAGTGGGGACATTGGTTTCCGGACGGAAGTAGATCACGGTGTAGATTAGCCAAGCGTGCCTTCCTCTTAACACGTTTCTGCCTTGTGTCCTGAGTTGTCCTGAGTTCGAGTGTCTTCAAAGCTCATATGGCACCTTTGGTAAAGGCTGTTCTTCAACTGTAGCGCTCGCAAGCCAGTGTTTCCCAATTGTTGGTGTTTATGCTACATTTTTTAAAGATTTGTCTTGAGACCTCTTTTGTTGACCACCAGCGTTACGCTTCCCATTTTAAAGTTCGGAATAGAGTAGTTGCTTTGGAAAACGATAATCAGGCATCCGCACATGACCAGTCCAATGAAGTTGATGTTGAAGAATCAAAAAGTTGGGTGTCCCCCCCCCCACGCCCCGCTTTTCACTAACAGTGAAGGCACAGCTGCACCTCGACAACGAACGGAAAGCAAAGCACAGCCGCGCATACTCGGAAGAGATTTCTTTCAGGAACCGGCCGCGAGTCCTTTAAAGAAGGAGGAACCCCCATTGCAGCGAGCGAGCGGGAGGCGAAGCGTAAGGCGGGGCGGCCTGAGAGGTGGCCGCGCCCCCTTGCCGGGGCCATTGGGCTGAACTACCGAGGAGGCTGGCTATAGACAAGTGCCGGGGCGCAGGGGGTGACCCCGGCGGCTGAGGCGCTCGAGGGCCAGCCAGGGGTGGGGCCGGCCGGGGGCTGAAGAGGGGGGACGATGGCGGCAGCTGGCGGCGGCACTTCCGCGGTCTCCGTGCTGGCTCCGAACGGGAGGCGAGTGACGGTGCGAGTAGGCCCAAGCACCGCGCTGCTCCAGGTGGGTCTGGCCCAGCGACGGGGAGGCTGGGCGGGTGCAGTCACTCTGATTGGCCCTGGGGCAGGAAAGGGGGGAAAGAGGCTCGTTCTGATTGGATCAGAGGGCACATAATTGCCAAGGGTTTTTCTCTCGGACCCGGCCGGGCCGGGAAGAGTTTCTGGAGTGGTAGAAACGGAATGGGTTGAACACTGATAAAAGCCGGTGACGGGCTTTTCCCTCCTCCCTTTATCTCGGTGTCTGAAAGGAAGTTGTGCGATAATGGAAGGACTCCGGCCTCCTGAAATGGGGGAGGATCGTAGATATTTGCCCCTGGTGGGGAAAAGAAATGGCCCCTGACAGCGCAGTCATCATGGCTGCTGACTTCGAAGTGACTTCTGTCATTCAGCAGGGGCTTACTCGCTAGTAAATGGGTTTAGGATTGCAACCTGAACGGGGTTATGCCGAGAAATGCATTTTCTGTAGGAGAAAAGAACTGAAGGGAGGGATCTCCTCCTGTAAAACCTTAGTAGACCCCGCCGGGGGAAAAATAGACGCCTTCCGATGTAGGCAGGTGCAAATGGGAGACGTGAAAGTCCCTTTGAAATGTTAAAAGTTTCTTTTCCAGTCTTATGTGGGGGGAAACCAACCCGTAGCCCTGTGGCACCTTAAAGGCTACCAAATGTATTATGGCACATGCTAGTCTTTTAAGTTGCTGCAAGATTCTTTTTTGTGTTTGCCTCTCAGGGAAATGCAATTTATATTTTTTGGGGTAGATCTTCTATCGCAGTGGGGAACCTCAGGCCTTGGTGCTGAATGTGGCCTTCCAGACCTCTGTCTGTCCCTTGGGACTTTCCCCCAGACCATACCCTTCCCCCGGCCTGTTCTGCACCCTCTTCAGGTGTTTTTGTCTGGCTGGGATGTGCCCTTAATATGATCATGCCTCTTACTTAACTGGATGGAGAACAGAGAATGGTGTCTGTAGAAACTACTCTACCTTATAAAGGTAATATTTACATTCACTACTCTGCCTTAACCCAGCCCACCACTGGCATGCGGACCTATGACTTTAAAAAGGTTTTCCACTCTCACTCTATCAGACTTCGTCACAGGTTTTCTTTTTTTATCTTTTTTTATCGGACCACCAAGATTATGATTTAAGCTTCTTTCATGTAAGGTCTTTTTTCTTTTGTTTCCCAATCTGCATATTCAGTGGTCCATAAATGAGTATTCCATAAGGAGGTTTCCTTGCACTTACTCATGTAAATAATTATCCTCTATAAAATCCCACAAGGATCAATGGGGTACCTAAAAACAACCAGTCAATTTAGCCTTCATTATGAAAAATTAGTCCTGAAACTAATGTAATGTTGAGAGAGATTGCTACTTTCTGTCAGAAGTGTATTGTGTTAACATCCTGGAATAGTTTGCAGTGTTACTCCAGAATAAATGTAATTTTCTGATTGTACTCTCACATTTGGCCTAAATTCTCTTGCCGGGCTGTGGGGGAGAATCTTCCTCTCATGCAGGTGGGATTGTTAATGTAAGTTAGAATCACAACTTGACCCATAAGCATGAGTTGAGAAGGGGGGGGAAGGATGGTGACTGAAGTAAATGATAGCTCACCTGGTAGAGCATGAGACTCTTCATCTCGAGGTTATGAGTTGAGCCCCATTTTGGGCAAAAGTTTCCTGCATTGCAGGGGGTGGACTAGATGACCCTCATGGTACCTTCTAACTCTATAATTCTATGACTAATCTGCACTCTTATGATACAGAATGAGAGAAATCTCTATTTTATATTAACATCTTGTCTTTTTTCTTTTTTAAGATTCTGGAAGAGGTTTGTAGAAAGCAGAATTTCAGTCCCAATGAATATGATTTGAAGTGAGTCTTACTGTTTTTTCCATACCTTTATGGCTTGACAGTTTGCTGTTTCTTTGCCGCTAATTTGGGGGATGGGTGGGAGAGAAGTGTAATATGGAGCCCACAGTGGCAGTCCAGAACTATTTGCTTTTGAAGGCTGTGATCCCAAATTTGACATGTCTAGCAGAGTGTTCCTTGGCCAAGGTCAATCTTTCACCTTAATTGGTCAGATGTAGTACCAGTTCTCATGCACCTGCAGCTGGCTGTTGAAAACAGGATGCTAGGCTAAATAGACTCACTTCCCTGATGTGAAAACACAGTCACTAGTTCATTCAGAATGGAGATGGGGAACGGATGGACCGCCAGATGTTGTTGGACTCTGCCTCTCATCAGCACCAACTAGCATGACCAGCGGTTAGGGATGATGGGCGTTGTACTTCAATAACCTCTAAAGGGCCACAGGTTCTCCCTCCCTGTTTTAGCAATAATATATCTTAATTCCATGCATACTCGCCAACTTCTCTAGGGACTTATGGCCCAAAATCCCAAGTATTTTGGCATAATTCGTCTATGAAATAGGCATGTATTAATATCATTATTAATATTTCTTAGATGTCTTTCTCAGAGAACTCAAGATGACTAACAAGAATACTAAAATATTTACAGTGCAACGTAAACATTTAAATCCAACAATTTATCTGTATAATACTAAAACCATACCACCCCACAAAAATTAACAAAATCTGGCAACAATATAATCAATAATTACAGGTGAATTAGAAAATGATTAATAAGAGCCCAGATTTCAAATTTAGTTTTTTAAAAAAGTGTTTCTCAAGTAAAAAAGAAAAATCCCCACAGTAGATTCCCTTTCATAGTTAGGGCAAGAAGCACCCCATTCTGGTTGATGCAGGTGATGTTAAGAGGCATGGCAATCTAAAGGAATATTAAGTTCCAAACTAAATATTCAGTTGCTCAATGGATGCTGGTAAGGCAGAAGGCTCTCTGTGCCTTTGTCACTTCATCAGTTATAGTGTAATCCAGCATTTTCAGCAGGCTTTGATACATGTGGAACCTTTGATGATAAATAGTATCACTGCTATGAGAAGACTGTTCATTCCTCCATGTTTTGGGAAGGAAATGTAGCTGCAGGTAGGTAAAGGTAAAGGGACCCCTGACCATAAGGTCCAGTCGTGGCCGACTCTGGGGTTGCGGCGCTCATCTCGCTTTATTGGCCGAGGGAGTCGGCGTACAGCTTCCGGGTCATGTGGCCAGCATGACTAAGCTGTAGTTGCAGGTAGACCTGCTGTTAATGGTGTTGCTAGGGTTGTGTTTTCCTGCAGTTAAGTCACTGAGACAGTTAATACCCTTGTTATTGCAAGATCTCCTGCAATGCTTTTGCAAAGTTTTTTTGCAGATAAAGTCACTCAGATTTGGAAGAGGTAGACTCCACCATGGGAGTGGGGCCAGGGTGGGAGAGTGCTAGAGTCCTGTCTAGTCATGTTACATGGGATCAATTCCAATCTGTTACCTCCGAGGATGTGGACAGGTTGCTTGGACGAGTGAAACCGACCACTTGTTGCCTTGATCCTTGCCCATCCTGGCTAATAAAAGCGAGCCGAGAAGGGCTGGGCTATGGGCTCTGCAGGGTGGTGAATCCTTCCCTCTGCGAGGGAGCCTTCCCAGACCTACTGAAAGAGGCGGTCATTAAACCGCTTCTTAAAAAAACTTTAGACCTACCCAATATGGCCAACTATCGCCCAGTCTCAAATCTACCATTCTTGGGCAAGGTGATTGAGTGGGTGGTTGCTGAACAACTCCAAGCACACCTGGAGGATGCGGACCATTTAGATCCGTTCCAATCGGAATTCAGGCCTCACCATGAGACTGAAACTGCCTTGGTCGCGCTGGTCAATGATCTTTGGGGCAGGATATAAATAATAAATTATTATTATTATTATTATTATTATTATTATTATTATTATTATTATATTATTATTATTATTATTATTATTATTATTATTATTATTATATTATTATTATTATTATTATTATTATTATTGTTGTTGAAGCTGCAGCTAGGGAGAGCCAAAGCCATTTATGTACCTGGGGTGGAAAATGGAAATGGCATTGCCTTCACTTGAACTAGTTCACAGGTCTAGAGAAAGTCATCTTGTGCATAACTAATGGATATGAGTGGGAGCTATTCCAGATCCTGCTCGTTTTAATGGGGCTCATGCAGGAACTGTCCTGGTGGATTGTGCCTTATGGTTTTGACCTGTATGCCTCCCACTCTGCTGTCCTTTGGAACACTAAACATCTGCTGCCCACAGATGCCATCTCACTTTGCCTATGATAGCTGCGATGCAGAGTTAACTGTTGTGCTGCTATTTCATACAGGCCTCTAACAAAGGATTCCACTGACTCCCCAGGTCTCTGACCTCTCTGGTGGAAACAACCCCTCTCATAACCGACATCACACGGCACTATGTGCAACTGGGTCATGCTGCTGTTCTAGACTGTTCTTTTTACAACAAGCTGTTCCTCTATTAAGCAGCTGTTTGGGCCTGGGCCCTTCGCTGAAAATAAAAACACTGACAGTAGCGTTGCCTCTGCTTGTCACATGTATTTCAGCTCTTTCCAAATAGCAACTCCTGCAGCTTTTTTCTATTTTCTATCCAAATGTTTTCCTGATATGAAAATGGTTGCACCTCTTTACATTGCTTTACTCTATAGCTTCTAAGAGTGTGGCCCCTTGTATGAGTTTGTTGAGAGTTGAGTGGCTCCTGTTGTTCCTAGTTACTAAACTGTGTTAAATGAAGCAAGGGAGAGGGGGAAGTAAGTAGCTGACCTAATAGTGTTGGCTTGAATCCAGGGGAGCATAGGGGTAAATGTCATGCAGTGGACCTTTCCTGCCTCTTCCTTCCAGCTACAGTCCTTGTGCCTTCTGAAAAGCAGCCCCTGCAGGTCAGAAAGCCTTCTAGAATGACATGGGATATGGCAAGTGCAGAGATGCTGCTGGAGAGGGATGTTAGTGTATATTGGAACCACCAATTTCACAAGTGCAAATACCTGTGGATTCAAGCCATTGTTTCTGTGAGCATCAGCAACTAGTACTAATTGTTCCATGATATTCTGATTATGTTGGGGATATCTATGTGGAACCTAAAACCGTGGTTGCACAAATCTACATGTTCTGTTTAGTACACTATAAAATGTGGCAACACAAAATCATATTTTATGAGTACCTTTCAAGCATTACTGTGGTGCTGGGGAATTGCTTTTCTGTGGGTCCATCTCACAGCATTGTGGTAACATTTAAAGGCCCATAACCACATGAATGGTGCAAATTGAATAAATCCTTGTTGCCTGACCATGGCTAGGGAATGATGATTTCATGCGAAGGACCTGTGTGGTTAGCACCCATGTGGTTTGGGGCCTTTAAATGTTACCACAGTGCTGTGGGGAAAATCCAGGGGAAAATGTCTCACATGTACTGTAGTAACTTAATTTAATTTAAGGAAGATTGTTGGGGAGGGGGGTTAGATTTAGAGATCACCTGTGGGGGGTAATTAATAAAAGACTTGGCTGGATCCTTAGATCCAGAGTGCGGGCTGAACACATACTCCAGTAGTAAGAAAGCCCCAGCAGAGTTTAAAAGTCACAAAATGTTTAGCAACAGTGAAGCATTAGGAATAAAGGCTGTTAGACCTTTTTAATATCCAGTCTAGTATGCTTACAATGCTTCTCCATTTATCCCCCTCTTGTAGTGATCAGACCACACAATTTTGTAGGTTTTAATGGATTTTACTTACAATTCCCAAATGTCAGATTTATGCGTTATTCCATGCAGCAGCCAGAAGACCACAAGTAGAAATTATCAGGTTACAAAATACAGGGGCGGGGGGGGGGGGGGGGAATCACTGATAAGTAGTCTGAATTAGTCTCAGGGCAAAAGAATATCATTAGACTCTTTCTTTTGCAGGTTTCAGAGGACTGTGCTGGATCTCTCTGTACAATGGAGATTTGCCAACCTACCCAACAACGCCAAACTGGAGATGGTGCCAGTCTCTCGTAATAGAGCAGGAATTGAAACTACGGTAGGTTATTTTCACTTTATGACACACTTCTAGCTCACATTCCAGCCGTGATCGTGGCAGGGTTTTGTCAGAGGGATGATGGTAACATATCCCCCTTCACAGGATTCTCAGCTTCCTTATGAGCCTATATATGTTGCTTTGTTTTTAAAGTGAAATCTTAAGGCAAAGTGGAGGAACCTGTGACCCTCCAGATGCTGCTGGATTCCATATAAGGCTTTTTGTACAAGATAAAGACAGGCACGATAAAGAAATCCCTCAGTTTCTCTAGGTACTTTACTGTAAGTTGCCTCTCATTCGCTGTCAACCTCTTCACCTTCTTTCTGTCAACTCATTTATAATCTTAAATGGAGTTGATAAAATAAAGAGTGAGAGATGGCATAGTAGTAGTAGGACCTCAGTCCTTTTTAGAAAGCATTTCATACACAGTAGTACCTCGGGTTAAGAACTTAATTAGTTCTGGAAGTCCGTTCTTAACCTGAAACTGTTCTTAACCTGAAGCACCACTTTAGCTAATGGGGCCTCCCGCTTCTGCTGCGCCGCCTGAGCACGATTTCTGTTCTCATCCTGAAGCAAAGTTCTTAACCCGTGGAACTATTTCTTGGTTAGCGGAGTCTGTAACCTAAAGCATCTGTAAGCCGAGGTACCACTGTATTTCTCCTTAATTTTATTTTTAAAACTCATGTTCTTTGGTAATTACCGTCTGACATAAGACTTAGTCTGACCTGAATAAAGTTGCCAAAAGAGAAAGGGTTTGGCTTTCCTTGTCTGGGATATACTATACTGTACTGCGGTTCTTATCAGTTTTGTAAATGAAATTGGATCTCCTAAAAGAGAGCTCTAAATGGTTGACCTAGCTAATATTGCCATTAGATGCTGTGTGCCACTTAGATTTTCACGTATCAATAATAAAAGTGTTGGAAGAGTGATGAAAAAAATGGGAGAATGCACAGAAATTGTTTTGAAAAGGGCATTAATATTGCTTTAAAAGCATAGATTAAGCTTTGCTATGAAATGGTGATATATGTTTGACTTACAATGCAGTCCAATGTGTATTTACCCCGAAATAAATCCCATGGTATTCACTGGGGCTTAATTCTAGCTAAGTGTGAAACCGAAACATATACTTTTTCAGGGATAGTTTTGCCTTGAAGCAGTTCCGCTCTTAAAATCCCTAAAAGAAGGAAGTTATTTACCAAGGCCAACTATATTTTCTTTAAAAAAGAAGAAGCCCTAAAGACTTAGCGAAATTATATATACAACAATGAAGAAATGAAGAACCAAGGCAAATCCTTTCCAGTGGAAATTTGTTGGAGCACACTAAACCAATTAAAGAATCATCAATTTATGGTCAGTTAGCCAACAATTTTTCATGAAATTAGTTGGCTGAGAATGCAATGGAGAGAAACTGCATTTGTACTGGCAACGTGAGTCAGTTAAGCTTTTGATGAAGAAGTATTTGGAAGGCTCAGCTTTGTTCTCTAGGTGAATATCAAATGTTCTCTCTACTCTCGCCATGATGTTTGGAAATCACACCAACCGGATGGGACAGATGGATTAAATTGACTCCACTTGGCCCAGCACTGTGATGGTGGGGGCAGGGTAGGTGGGTGAGGAAGCCACTCACCTGTTGGGATCCTGACAGACTCATACCCTGGAGAGACCTCTTCAGAGGAAGAGATTTGGGGGTTGCATGCAGCAGCCTGTTCCCACCGAATACTTAAAGAAACGCATACCAGTCCAAAGGCAACCAGAAGAGCCCCATCTCAACGATGCCTCCTTTGCTTCCCCTTCAACCCTATCCACCTTGATCTGCAGTTCTTCTCCATCATCCCCTGGGCCACAGGAGGAAAAGTGGTGGGAGAGCAGGTGGGAAGGCCTAACTTGCAGGGTTATCTTCTTGCCTTCCAGACAGCTCTGTTGGCAGGGTTCTACATGGGAGGAGGGATCTATTTGGGAGGAGTGGGGAGAAGACCCAACTGCAGGCTGTGACCCAGAAGAGGACCAGGGAGAGACTATGTACGTCCCTCAGACTCCTCTGGACCTTTGCTGGGTAAAGAGCTCCCTTCAGAGCTCCTCAGTGCTCCAGTTTCTGTGTTCCAGCTCCAGACTCCTCATTCCTTCGACCTCCACACTGGTTCTGGTTGCAGACATTACCTTGGAATCGCACTTCTTCTTCCTCTTGTGAGACACCACTGCTAGAAGCCTTTGGAGGTTGGAGCATCCGTTCTTGTTTCCTGAGCCTAAGGGATTCCAGCAATTGTACTGTGCCAGAGGGGAGAAGAGGATCTTCTCAAATTAAGTGGTAGTGCTTGATTTTGGTAAAGGGCTGGCAAGCTGCTAACAGTGGTTTTGCAGGCTGGATTGAGTCATTGGGCTGTGGATTTGTAACCTGTATTTTATGTTGTAGCGTTGGAAAGTTATCCCCCTTGCCTAAGGGTTGTGGACTACAGACTTGGTAGTGTAGCTTTAGAACATCTGACTTCTAATTTTTTAGCTCTTGAAAAAATTATCAGATACATATTGTAATTGAAAAGAAATAACTCCCTCAGGAAACTAATCAATACTAGCAACTGAAGGATAGAACTAATTTAACAAAGCATATTCTTTATTTATATTTACTTTTAGAGTGGAATGAATGGAACTAGATAGGGAAAATATATGGGGATTGATGTTTGTATATTTCAGAAATGTAAATGAATTATCTGTGTATATCCTTTAAATGAATCCAGTGTCTAGCCTCCAGTAGTCAGTTGTTGAACTTAAGGAAGATATTGACTAAAAACCACACATACATTTTTAGGTGGAGTGTTCAGGGGAAACTACTTCAAAAATAAGATATGTAATCCCAGAAACAGATTTAATTATTGACTCGGATATAAATAGTTAATCAACAGTTTAGTCCAGTTAATCCTAAATTATTAATTACAAAAGGAACATGTTTAATTAATATAAAAATATTGCTATTAAGACTCATTACTAATCCTTTATCAATAATTCATTGAGTTAGATTTTATCTGTTGGAAGTATTGAAATTGTTATCTGCTGCTTTAAACCGAAAAGGGAGACAGGTCATGACTAAATAACTACTTGCAGAAATCAAGATTTATCAGTTGAGTTAGTAACAAGGCTAAGCAATGCCTAATTCTGTTAATTCCAAACTATTACTATAAGGAATGTGACTCAGTTCATTAGAAGTGGTTTGTTAAAGTCTGTGAAAGAGCTTCTTGAACCGAAACTGACAATTCCAGAGGGCAGAGACAACCAGTGGGGGAGATGGGCAAGGAGTGGCGTCTCCTCACTGATATTTTTATGTGAGACTGAGGGCATTTTTTGGTTGAAGAATGGGATTGTAACGTGCTTTAAATAAATAAGCCCCTTGTGCCGAGTCTTGGTTTGTTATGTTGTCAGTACTGGTAATTAAATTATAAACCTTGACTGCTTTGTTGTCTGCAACTCCGGAAACCTTGTTGGGCTCCAGTTCCCATCAGCTTCAGCCAGCATAGCAAATAGGGAGGCTGGGAATTCTAGTTAAACTGTATACAGTGATACCTCAGGTTAAGTACTTAATTCGTTCTGGAGGTCCATTCTTAACCTGAAACTGTTCTTAACCTGAAGCACCACTTTAGTCAATGGGGCCTCCTGCTGCTGCCACGCCGCTGCTGCATGATTTCTGTTCTCATCCTGAAGCAAAGTTCTTAACCTGAGGTAATATTTCTGGGTTAGTGGAGTCTGTAACCTGAAGCATATGTAACCTGAAGCGTATGTAACCCGAGGTACCACTGTATGTCATTAAACTACCTTAACTTGAAAATTAGACACCTCAAAGGATGATCTTAAATTGTGTTGGCTGGCAATGGCCTGGGCCTTGCGTTCCATATTAACCTATAGTTTAAAATGAACTATGTTTTAGTGCAGGCCTGAGGAACCTTTGAGCCTCCAGATATTGCCCAGCTCCCATCATCTCCAGCCAGCAAGGTCAATGGTGATAGATAATGGGAGTTGGATTTCAATGATATCTGGAGTGCCCAAGGTTCCCCAGCCCTGGTTTTGGGTCAACCTGTTGGGGTTTGCTGCTTAAAAGCTTCTCTGTGACACTTCTCTCCCTGCTTCTGCTGCACTGTTGTGTCATCTGAACCTCAGCTTCTGGTTTGTTTCTCTCCAAACAAGCCATGAGCGGTTACCAAGGGTTATTCTTGGTTTCCCACTCATAGTTTGGGGGAATTATGAGCCAGAATTCAGATGATACGACTTGTTTGGCTGTGACATATTTATTATATAGTGTGGCAACAGCGGGAAAATACAGGAATCTCAGCTAATTCTCGTTCCCATTAAACTATAGTTAGCTAAAAACTGTGGCTAAATGTGATGTATGAATTGGGGCAATATATATATTTAACGAACTGAGTATACTGCTTAATTGTAAGCAAACCTCCAAGCAGTTTATGAAAATCTGTTATATGGCATTTGGTTTTGTTGCCTGGTTGGTTGCAAGGACCATAATATCGCATTCCAAAAGAGTTTTTAAATGGCTGCATAATTTCTTCAATTAGTTTTGCTAAATAATAATACCCTTTTAAAATGTGGGGTTTTGGGGGGGGGCGGGGGGTTTATTGGGTTGTTGCTTTTATTATGATTATATATTTTGTGGTTTTATATTTTGATTTTGTTCCGTGAACCACCCTGAGACCTCTGAGTATAGGGCTGTATAGAGATTCAATAAATAAATAATAATAAAGATGTCTTCCTCTGCGGCTGCGATGCTAGGTGAAGTTATTTGCATATTATTTAATTTCTGACACCCCCCCTACTACTGGAAAATAGTCTCAAGGTGAGTTACAACATATACGGTATTGGCCCAAATATAAGCCGCAACCGAATATAAGCCACACCTTTAAAATTCACAGGGAAAAAGAAAAAAAGACAATACCCGAATATAAGCTGCTCCCTTAAAATTATGCAGGGACTCACACCCGTTCCATTCTACTGTATGTCTGTTTCACCAGCAATATCGTAAAAAAGCCAATTTTTGTAAGGTCGCAAATTTAAGTCGCACTTTAACTTTTCACGGTCGGAATTTCTAAAAAGAGGTGTGGCTTATATTCAGGCCAATACGGTAAATAATATATATTTTGTAGTGTTTATTGTATTTCCCAGTGGCCTTTACATGAGCTAAATCAGCATACTTTGTCCTATCTCCCAGTGTTAGTGCCTTCAACTGGTAAATAGTGATGGTGTAACTGAATAATTTGTAGCTTCGATAGCATGATGAAAACACAGGATATGTACATCCTGACTGGAAGCAAGCTGTGAAATTTTCTAGACCACAACTGTTAAGAACTGTCCTCTTTAATTCATGTCCTCTTTATTGAATTTGAGTCCACATCTTTCTTTCTTTCTGGCTTTTGAAATACATGTACGTAAGGCAATGAAAGCAGATTCCTCAGTGGTCAGGGGAAGTGTACTGTTACAAAGAACTAACACAGCACTTTAGCCGCTCATCAGTCTTGTACTCGTGTGTTTGTAAACTTAGAAACTAATTTGCATGGCTCTCTGTTTGCTGGATAAAAAGATTAATATTTATACGTAGCTTGGGATTTCTGTGAAGTTTTCATTTAATTGCCTGAATATGACTTTCGTGTCATGACTGGCTTTGAACTGCTGCCTAAAAAACTGATGCAATTGGCGGAGTGGATTTCTGGGCAAGAGTCTTCTAGCCCGGTGATGTCAGTTGTCGGCACCCTTATGCAGCCAAGGATAATCCAGAGGCTGGTCTTGGGCAATGAAGAAACAGGGAAAGCCATGACAGTGATAGGATGAAACTACTTTGGCCCTTGTGCTTAGTGTCTGAAGCTCCGCTTCCTAGGGGCGTGATGCTGGCTCCAAGCAGGTCACATCTCTCGGTCGTGGTGCAATCATACCCTGCCAACGAAAGCACTAGGGCACGCTGGATTTTATGGTGTATAGGGTTTACTTTTAAAAAAGCTCTTATTAAAATCTTGGAAGGATTTTGTTGTGTCTGTCTCTTTCCCCAGAACCCTTGGATGCTTCTGTGATGAGGCCTATGTGCAGAATGAGTTCAGTGGGATGGTGGTTCAGCGCTCTTGCCCCATTGCCAACTCTGGAGATTTCATTGGTGTTTTCTCAAAGAATTTGCTCGTTAAAAAGAGCGTTTTGCCCTCCCAGTTATGGTGAAAGCTATCATAAAAAGAACACGAATTCTGTGTTCGCAGGAGTTGCTTGTTGTTGAATGTTTATAGACGTCATTGGACCACCCCTGCATGTCATTTACTGGCTCAGGCTTTCAGATTGCAGTTGATAGTGTAGATGGTTCTCAGATCCATGGCTTAGGAGGGGAAAGTTCTGTTCTCCATAAAGGAGATTTTTCTTGCCCATGTCCGTTGCACAGTTGCACAGTTATTTAAGTCAAGCATTATTTTATATCACAAAAATCCAGGGGCTGACCATGTGGCGTGTCAGATGAAGAGTGTTCTCAAATGGAAATTAGGTTTGTGCTGGTCAGAAGTGATTGCAGTTTCTGACCAAACTTCCTCCATGATGGCTTCTCCCAAAGGGAACTTTTGATTGACTTTCCCTTTATCGTTTTGTCCATGACTGCCTTCGTCAGACGCAGCCCCTTTTGAACTATGGCTGCCTCCTTCTGTTTTGGATCTACCAGCTGGCCATTTTTAACATTGTGCAAGTGAAATTCCTTGCTAAAGAAGTAATCAATTTACATTGGAAGCATTCAGCTTCTCTTAATTCTGCTTTCAGAGTGAGAAAGAAATCTACCTCTGAATGAAAGTGTTTCAGGTCCAGTTTTTGGATGGGTTGGTTTTCCCCAGTGGCTATGAGATTTGAAGTTGCCTGTGACAGGATCCCAGGATCATGTGCAGTGGTGAAAACAGATCTAAAGTGTAAAATAACTTTCCTATAGACATAGGGAAGCTAATTATTCAGTGTCTTTAGACTTCAGATGAGATCTAGCCTAGTGAGAAGAAAAGCTATTTTGAATAAGATACCTTATCATGAGTTCTAAGGAACTTATACATGGGAGAAAACATATCTTATTGTGTGTGCCTGCACACAAACTCCTATGGATATTGGGATATCTCTACAAGGATTTCTTAGTGGCATTCCTTTGTTTGTTATCCCACCCTAATGCTCTTTTGTCCTTAGTTGTGGATCCCTGTGATTATGCCAAATGTCCTCTTGTTTCTGACTTAGCATAGTGAGGCCTAGCTGTCTTTGCCCATGAAAAAGAAAACTTCAGTAACATATATTGTGTCTGCAGCCGTGCCTAACTACTAAGCCAATAAAACTATCTGGCAAAAACAGATGCGAACACACACACACACACACACACACACACACACACAAAATACTGTTGGCAAAACATGCACATGCTTGCTGTTGTGACTACCTTTTATTTGAAATTATTTTATAGTAGAGTAGACATGCAAACTGGAGGAGCTCTTAAGTCTGCACAACCCTCTATGACAGTTACCCACAAATGTTAATAGTCCAGTTTCATAGCTACCCTAAGGAACTCTGTTTGTGATCCAGTCTTTTTATATCTCCCTGTTTTCTGTGGAGCCAAGGAGGTAATTGCATATACGAAGAAACTCAAACACCTCTGATTATTGCTCATTTGAAGTATGTCAAAGTCCAGCCACATCGTGTACACCAGCATTGACCCCAGGCGATGAAACTGATAGCCAAGTACAGTAAACACCCCAGTTCATATAACTTTCCATTCTGCACTCCTGCTGCAATTTTTTTCAGGACCGGTCAGGATGCAGTTGAATGCAGATGGGTCAAGATTAGGTATTGTAAACAGGCTTTTTTGAATTAGGAACACTTCCAATCATAGAATGATAGAGTTCCCATGGAATAACTTGATTCTCTCCCTGAGTCTCCCCAATGTTCTACTTTTCTGCACAGGCGGCTATTGACAAATATCATCCCTCACTTGAAGTGTGAAGTAATACAGTCCATGGACTCTGCAGTGTGGTTTTGTTCAAAATATAGCTCTGCCCTCTAAGCCTTGTATGCACGTCTCTAGAGAGACAATAATGGAACCGCAATTTGATCCACATGATCTGTTTGGTTTTTTGGGTCACTGTATGTGCTGATATGTATTGGTCTGAAGCATTAGTCAAAATTCTGGATGGGGAGGTCAGGATACAGTTGGCCTGACATGACCCTGGATGGCTGACTTGCCAGATGTGACCTTAAGCAACTTGTCAAATACTGTTCTGCCATTAGTTATTTGGGACATATATATTCTGTTCTAATTCCCTGGGTTCTACCTCCTAGGTACGGATTGTGCTGCAGCTGGATGATTGCTCTAGGCTCCAAGACACGTTTTGCTCCAGTCAGACCTTGTGGGATATTCTTAACCACTTTGCACAGACCAGGTGAGTGCAAGCAGAGAGCGATGAGAGAGAAATGTTTCAGAAAGCTGAAGATGAAAAGCACAGACAGTTAAGATGTCATGAATGAATTGATTCTGTGCTGCTACTTGAATAAGGCTCCACTAATGAATATTTTTCAGATTAATGACTGTATTTAATATGATTGTTATGCTTCATAGCTCTTTGTTCACTATTTATTCACTAATGACAGTTGCTTTGGGCAGGACTAGGTTATACTGCAAATGGGATCACCTTTCATCATTGTCCTGGAACTTTGATTCATTCAGGGCAAAAACTGCTAGTTTCCTTCAAGGAAGCTGGAATCACTGCTTAAAAGCGGGGGTTCAGCAATGGAAGTGGATGATAGCTCAGTCTGCATTTGAGGAGAATAATGCTGGCAAGAGAGTATTGGTTAAGTACTTTGCCATTTTCAGACTTCTTCTCCTCTTTCCTGTTTCGTTTAGCTCCCAGCAGAAAGACGGGAAGATACACCACTAGGTCCAAACTACTCATTACACACAAAGGCATGTAACTGCAGCCCCATGCCCTTTCTGTGAGTTAACAGATACTGTGGAAGACTTCAGCTGAGAAGTGGTGAGGGAAGGGAGCAGCTAACCCTTTCCTACCTAACCTATCAGTCCCTTGCTTCAAATCACCCCTCCCTGTCCATAGTGTTTAAAATGTAGCCGTCAGTTTTCATGCATTCAGAAGAACATACGAGTACTGAAAATTAGGTAGAGTGTGTGTGCACGCACATTCACACCCCCTACCCAGTTTAAGTCCTCATGTGTTCTTTTGAGCACTTGAAGAGGACTTGTGCCTTTGTCCAAACATACCGTTTTATATCTCATTAGAGTGCCTCTTTTATATCTCATTAAAGTGCCTCTTTTCCTCTGCTGCTTCTTTGCTACCTCTTGCACACTTCCAAAGCAGCTTTTGATACACCCACACACCCTGTTAAGCCGTGTATGTGTGTGTTTTCTCCAGGGGTACTTCTTCACAGTCAGTTTATTGTGCCATTAACATGCATTTTGTATATCAATGACTGTACATTGTTCGCATGTCTCTGTGTGCCTGCCTCAGTATCCTTTGAACTGCCGCTTCAGACACAACATTTTTTATCTAGGATGATGTGATTTTTTTCACCAGGAGGGTACATTTGCTGCTGTTTTGGTTGCTCTATGAAATGTGGTTGCACAAGTGCCACGAGCTATTGTGCCGTATGACTGGCGAGACACAAACACAACTTCCTTTCTCTTCCCACCCCACCCCCAACACAGTGTTTTATTTCAGTCTTCAGTGGTTGTATGCTCCTGCTCTCCACCCCCCCCATTTTTGATTTAAAAAGTCACTTATATTCAAAAGTAATAAAACAATAGAAATGACATATTTAACAAAAAGAAAGCAAAGGAAAAGAGAAATTAAAACCCAGCCATTCTTGTGTACATTTCACAAGTTGAGTAACAGTATCATCATGTTGTTCATAGTTATATTTTTTAATGATCCCTTTTTTGTTTTTGTTTTTTAGAAGGGTTGTATTGTATGAAATCCCATATGCACAGATGGGATTGAAAGGGGATGTGTAAGAGAATTGTGCCAAGGCTAGAACCTGATTGAGCACACTTTTGACTGTGCAGAGAAGTTCCAAGCATGCTTGCAGCTCATAGGGTTGACTGAATGGGCTTTTTCAAACCTTTGCTGAGTTATGGTTTTAGTGGAGCAAGGCCTTGTTCTAACCTGGAAGCGGTCTACACCTCCAATATAGCATCTCTGTATTAGAAAGCTTCTGTGAGGGTTTGCCTCCCTCTTGCTGCAGCCTACATTTAGTGCTTTCCTTCTTCCTGAAGAGGATTCAAGAACAAAAGGTGCTCTTTCAAATCAAAATGTCAAACGATTGATCCGTAGTCCAAGACAATTTTATTGCTTAACTTTGTTTCTTTTTTGTGGCATGGAAGACTGAACTTCATAAATCGAGGGCGATTGCTACAAATTCTATTGGAGCGTCTTTAACACTCTCTCTCTCTCTCTCTCTCTCTCTCTCTCTCTCTCTCCCCCCCCCCCATCACAGTCACTTATTAGGCAAATCTTCTAACACTTGGGAAGGGGCTCTCAGCCTCGTACGGTTTCTGTCATCTCTGCTTCTTGAATTCGTTCCAAGTTCTCTTTCTGATCCAATGGGAGCTCTTGGCTCCCGTTCTATTTAAAGGTCTTTTTCCGTAGTCCACGTGCTGCGTTGTAGGATTGTGTAATTGGCGGTTGTTTCTTTCGGGCTCAGAAACCATTCCAACAATCATCTAAAGGAGTCATCGACCTACTGTCGTACCAGGACTTCTAAAGCTGAAATGATAGAACTACCAGGAAAGGGGTGGGTGGGCCAGCTTGGACTCTGGTATGAATAACAACAAGCAGATGAGTGCTATTTCGTTGCCAGCTAGTGGATTTGCAGTCTCTGTATTCCTGCCCGTCCCCCCTCCCGCCCAACACATTGGAGACATTAACCTCACAAGTAATACTGTTTATGTCTATCTGCATCGTTGTGTGACTGCCGCAGAGCACTCCTAATTTCAGACGTTTACAAAAGATATACCTGTTAGCCCTTTGTCCATGTGCTGGCTCACATCTAATGGCTTTATTGTACACAGTGCACACCACACTCTGTAGAAACACTAGGGATTACCTCGGATCCGCTTGGAAGTCTTCTTTCTGTAGTTCAGCCCCAACTGATGGATCTGTGTAAAGATTGTTCTGTTTATTACCATACACAAATTCCCTCAGGCCTTACTTTGCTGACTCTTATTAGGAATTTACCTGATCATGCAAATGCTCAAAGTGTTGGAAGTGTGTGGCGCCCCAGTCCCTGGACTTCCCCATGCTTGTATGGAGAAGATCTGTAGGAAACCTCTGTTTGCATTTGTTTGTTTGTTTGTTTGTTTGTTTGCTTGATTGTGTGTGTTTGTGAGTAGACTCCTTGCAGACAGGGAGCCTGTTTTATCAGAGGATTCTACTCGCCTTCACGCAAGCATGAGTAAAAGCCTCCTGCAGACCTTCTGCTCTCACTGCCAGGGAAGGTTGAGGACACCGTGGTGTACACTGGGGTGCTTGCGGTGGAGCTTGTAGAGTAGGGGTCAGTGCATGAGATGAGAAGCAAAGTAGACTAGTTCCCGCAACGATAGCCCATCCTTTATTGTGAACTCCAAATGCATCTTGACATGCAGAATTTGTCATGGATTATTCTATGATTATGAAATCTTTAAGCCGTCATCTCCCGTACTTTATCATGGGATATATACTTCTGTTTCCTGAATTAAAATTGAAAACGCAGCTAATTCTTAAAGCTCTTAGTGAGCACAAGAATAGCCACACTTGGAGGAGTTCCTGAGTTGTTGATCTGGGCCTTCTTCCTGAAAATAACGTATGGCCTCCTCCGACTTCAGGTAATTCTGCTATGTGTCTCCATCTGAAGTCACTAATCACCTTCAGCAGAGGCTGATTGGAAGGAGGTGAGACTGGAGCAGTGAATTATAGAAAAGATGTAGCAGGTCGCCGGTTCTTTTGGTGAAAAGTTGGGCTCACAAAAGCCTTTCATTATTTAACTTGTGTGACAAAGTAGTGGCACCTCAGCGTGCCTCAGCACACAAAGCATGAGAGTTACTCCTCAAAGTTCTGAAATTGGGAAACTACCCAATACAGAGTCAGACCATCCAGATGACATTCTATGACATCTTCCATAGTTTCTGTGCTGTAGGGAAGTATTGTTTCTTCTATAGCTTTTTAATTTTTATTTTTACCCCCACTAGTGTGTAAAGCTTTTCAACTCTTGCTCTACGACTTTTATAGCACATCATACCTATCTTCCTAGAAACTTGTTTTGTCTATTGCATCTGTCAGGTCTCGATGCCACAAAACTGTTCATGTTTCAAAATATTTTTCCTTCCAGAGTTCTGTGACGTATAAGAAATTCACTGGAAGGGCAATACAAAACAAGAAGGGTTTGGTTCATTTAGTAGGTTTCCCCCTGCTCTTGGTTTTGTGGCATGCTGTCATCTTATTTCATGAGCTAATGTTATTTTGAAGAACTCTGTGTATGGAAAATCCTACTTCAGTATCAATGATTTTGGGGGTCCTACTAGTTTTTTTAATTTGTTGCTTGAATACTGAATTGATTCCAGGGCATCTGCTCAACTCTTGGGGAGGCTCTAACTGTATTTCAAAAGGCTGCATTTAATTTAAAATTTTTATTGGTTTTTCCCCTAGCCTAATTTGGTTGGCTTCTGATCATAAAGCAGAATACAAGTTTACTCTGTTCATGCTGCTGGTGTCACATGTTGTTGCTGTCTTTTCTCTTTGGAAGCCTGCTATTTACTTAAATTTATGTTCCCTCCTTTTGCCATAGGCATACGTTTCTTCTTCTGTCCCTTACAAGTGATCCCACTGAAGTTGGGAATCTGCTTGCTTATTTTGGAGGATTTATTGCACACTTCTTATTCCTGTTTCCTTCTCTTAAAGTAGTCTGGAAGTTTCGTCTTCACACTGCTTCCTCTCCCTGCCCTACGTCCTCTCTCTCTTGACCATTTCATGAAGTGGCAGGATGTATATATTTATAAATTTTGGGTCTGGTGTTGCTTTCAGAGAATTTCGGAAGCTCTTAAAATTTGGAGAGTAGTGCTCGCTGCCCAATGATGTGGCTAGGCTGGTGCCACTACTTTGGTCCTTAAACGTGTTTAATAGAGAACTCTCTCTCTAAAAAGAAATACAAGAAATACCAGTGGAACTCACCTTAAGAACTAAAATTGTGGTCTTACCTAAGGGCAGGGCCATGGCAGACTCTTTACACGAATAAGTGTCTCGGTGCCCTAGTGTATCCATTTAAAACAAACTAACAAATTTTGGGTACCATGATCCAAAGATCCTTGGAGAGCTGCTGCCAGTCTGAGTGAGTTAGATAGGCCACTGGTCTGACTTGGTCTTTGGCAGCTTCATATGTTTGCCCAATGAAACTATCAGCTTCTGAGATGAGTGCATACCCCCTGAGCACGGCTTCTTGGTCTCTGCAATATCTTTGCTTGGTTTATCAGCTGGCATTTTTCTTTCTCTTTCGCAGACATTTGGCTTATTGTGGTTTAAGGTATGACAGTGCTGATGAAACATCTCTTTTGAAGATGAGAAGCACTAGCAGAAGTTCTAATTATTATTAATTTCAGTCCACGACAGACAGTTGGGATGTTCTGCCCTCCGGGATGGGAAGGCAGCCATTTGGATGGTATTCTGCTTTTAAAAAATTAGGAACACTAAAAAGCCATACGTGATCTGGCAGAGTAGTGAACTGAGCTGGTGATCTTCCTGGCTGCATTTGGTTGTTGTGTAAGTTGGGGTGCTTCTGAGTTTTGTAAGCCATCTGGCTCAGTAGCTGTTTTAGCATGGATGCTGGTAGCCACAGCTGTTTGTCTAGCTGCTTGACCCTTCTGCATCCTCCTTTGGCAGCCCCATTTGGAGAGTTTTCTTGGAGTTCTGAAACTCTTCTTGGAGCACAAGGGGGATAAGTATGGTAAACCCACTGGAATTTCCCCCCAGGTCCCTTGTGTCCATTTCTGCTAATTAGGTCTGAAGAAGGTCTGGAAGCTATTGTGAACTGCTCCACCTCCTCCTCCTCCTCCTTCGGCATGCTCTAGTCCTTACACAAGATGTTTACAGGCCCTGTCAGATCCCTACATGAGGGAATCTAATCTGCCTGCTGTTCCCCTTCTGAAGAACAGCACATCAAAGAAATGGCAGCCTGTTTGATGTGTCTGCTTGCCTCAGAGAATGCACGTAATGGATTAGCAGCAGCTGGAGGAGGGGCCTGCTGGCTCCCAACTATTGCATACAATCTCATCTCTTGGGGCTATGTGTGTGTCATCTTTTGCAGAGGCTTGATCAGGGAGACACAGTCTTGGGATATTAATGCCCGGGCTATCCAGATTTAGAGGGGCGGCCCTTTTAGCTTATCTATCAGATCCCTGCATTCTTGTGTAGCCTTGCATGTTAAACATGTCAGGAGGAATTCAGCAACATGCTGTTACAAACGTTCCATCAGGACATGCATTTCTGCTTGTCCAATGGAATAATCTCCTCTCTCCTCCTCCTCCCTGGGGGCTCCTCTGGGAGTTCTCCTGCCTCCCCCCCCCCAGCAAATTGGGAAGGTGTGGGGTGCGAGGGGAGAGGGAAAAGCCTTGTAGTTCTAATGAAGGTCCTTGTATAGGCTTCCGCTAGCAGTGCCAGTTAACTGAATCCCAGCTTCAGACCTGACTTTTGCAGAGAACTGTCACCTGTACTGCTTTTGTAGCTTTTTATTTTGGGTTTGAGGAAGTACCCACCATGTCTTTGGTATTCTGTAAATATCATGTGGAAGTTATTAGCGTAAGAAGAAACTAACTGGAAAGTGGAGTAAGGCAACTTGAAAAGGAAGGACCTTAGTTTAGAATGCTTCCTTTGCAAGGTACTGTTCAGGGAAACAGAGTATGGAACATCAATCCAAAGAGTGTTGGAAACCTGTTAGATAGAACTCCTGCTTTGAAAGCAAGAAATTACGTAGGAGACAAATCTGCTGTGGGATGTTTCTTGCCAGAAATCCTCAACGATGGCTAAACATTGGAATAGTTAGCAGTGACACAAGCAACTCCAAGGGTTCCATTAGCAGCAGGTTATTTAAAGCATCCTGAAGAAAATTCTGCTGTGTGACCTTATCCTTAGCTCACCTTTCTGATTTGCACTGCTTCTATAGAATGAAATTGATTATTACACAAATGTCATGCTCAGAGAGAAGGCTTTTTAGGAATCCTGCAGCTCCTCTTCTGTGCTCACAGGTTTGTCATTGGCAGGGTGCTCTTTTGAGCTTGACCTTGACATTTACTGTTAAGAACTGTTATTGTAGAACTGTCCTGAGTAAGTTCCAGTTTCCAAAGCCTGTAGTTTAGGCATGTGTCATTCTTCTCCTTTTGCAGGAGCATAGCTTCACATCTGCCAACATGAAACACGTTCTGCATTGGAAATATTGGTTAGGTACCACTCAACCCTTAATGTTGCATGACGCTTTTTCTGCTTCACCAAATGCTTACTGGTCAAACAGGAAATGGTTTTCTCCATTTGAGTGAACTGGGCTGCTGCACACTATTCTTCCCCCACTGCTGGAAAAAATTGTGGGTAGAATTATTTTGCTTTAACCATGTAGCTGAACGGAGGTGGAAGGCGGTGAGAGAGTTTGAAGAGACATCTCTACAAAGATTGGGAACTTCCTTATAAAACCCATTTTTTTGTTGGATACTAATGGGAGTCTACAATATGGTCCATTATGTGTCTTGTTGGCAGTTGCTGTCTTCTTGGAGAATGAACTACTGGTTATTATTTAGGACATTTGCCACATGACTTTATATAGGAGGTGTGAATATAAGGAGGTGTGCTATTCTACTAATTCCTGCCCACCCTTCCAAAAAGAAAACCTTCTTAAAATCCAGTCCCACTAGGCTTAAATCTTGTTGGTCCTTTCCTTTCAGCCTTTCAGTGCTAACCATTCATTTTGTGGTGCTGGTGAATGTAACATAGAATGCCTTTGAGGCACTCTTATTTTCCTGTCTCGACCAAGTATTTTTGTTTGGTGCCTGAAATCTCATAATTCTAAACTGAACTTGGGCACGACAGATTCTGCTTCAGGAAAGAGCAACATTCCATCTTCCCTAGGCCTGATTCAATCCTAAACAGGAATTGAGTTGGAGTTTGGAATGAAGTCTTCTTGCTGGGTTTTGGATATACTTTTCTCTATTCCTTCTGTATAAATTTGTTAGCAGCAATAGCCTTCTTCCACAGGCAAGTATCCTGTAGGCAGGGGTGCAAAGCATATTCACAAATGCTGGGAGTACCTTTAGGCCTACTAATTTGTCTTAGCCTTTAGCTCTATCTACACCTTTTTTCTACAGCAGGGTTGCTAACCAACCAAAACACACACACACACACACACACACACACACACACACGGCCTTCCTTTCAATATCAGTTGCTACCGCACACAGAAATCAACAAATGAATATTTTAATAATATTTATTTAGAATATTTATTAGCCACTCAGTCAACTATGTCTTCTGGTAGTTCACACAGTTAAGACAATAAACACTTACATATTAATTAAAATATTAAATAAAATAGTTTCCTGCCTAAAAAACAGAACAAACAAACATTATTTAAAACCTAAGCAGAAGGAATCTGGTCCAATGTAAAAAAAATGAACTTCTAAAATGCCTGGGAGAATAAAAAGGTGTTCATTTTTGCTGAAAGGACTTTAATATAGGTACCACGAGGCAAGCCTCAATGAGGAGAGAATTTAATATTCAGGGTACTACCACCACAAAGGCCCTCCCCTTAATATCATGGAGAAAAGCTTTATCAGCTTCTAATATATTCAGATAACAATCGAAAAAAGACAGTCACGGAACCGAGAAATTACACAAAACAAATAAAATACCATGAAAATCCCTGAAACGAGAAGTAATCTACTAGAAATATTATCTTATGGAATTAAACTAAATAACATAAATCAAAAAGTTTAAGGAAAAAATTAGAAAAACCTAGAATTGAACAAAGCCTTAATGGGATGCCGTCTACAAACCTCATTTCACTGAACTATTCAGTTTCCTCAGAAGGTGATAGAGAAATCATAAACCTTAAATGATTTTAAACAAACTCAAGAACAGGGCTGGAACGCTCCTTTGGTCTAGATCAGGGGTCTGCAACCTTTAAGACAAAAAGAGCCACTTGGACCCGTTTCCGAAGAGAAAAAAACGGGGAGCTGCAAAACCATTGCGACATTTAAAACAAATATATCTCCGGAGCCGCGATCTGACAGCGGACGGGAAGGTGACGTCGGGACGGTGCGTGACTAACGCACGCACCACCCCCATGCGACGTCACAGCCAGTACAGCGCCCGCCACAGTGGGGAGTGTCGGGGCGCACAATGTGCCTCCTCCCCTCGCTAGTATCCGCCCTGGAGCCGCGGCAAAGGTGTAAAAGAGCCACATGCGGCTCCGGAGCCACGGGTTGCATACCCCTGGTCTAGATGTTACTGCTGAGTTGCAGAAGCACCGCTCTAGTTGCGGACTTTTCAGGGTGCGAACGGCACCCCGGAACGGATCGTGTCCGCAACTAGAGGTGCCACTGTACCCATAGCCACAGCTATACGCCCCTGTTTGAACAATAAACAATCCAGAGATTATGAAACCACCAGATTCACTAAAATGCACCCAGACATCAGCGTAACATTCTCCAACACTACCGTAGTGCCTGCTGCAATGTCCTTCCTCCATTCTCCATCCTTGATGTCTCCTTCCATCTTTCTCTTTCCTTTCCATCCTCCTCCTCCTGCCTCCCCCATTTTTGTACATTTCTTTCTTTGGCCCTTTCATTTCCTAAGGGAAACGTAAACTGCACTGTGGCAGCCATAGAGTGGTTTCAACTAGCTCCTCCCTCTTTGCAAAAACTGAGGGAAGTTATCTAGAGGAGACTTGTGTGTAGGCACACAGCTGACCCCTGAAGCTCAGCCTTACAAGTTTTCGTTCTTTCTTTCTTTTGTATCTAATTTTTATTAGTTTTCTTTTCTAACAAGAAGTATCAAAATCATTTCCAAACATACATTCTACATTTCCCCCCCGCTTCCCATTGACTTCTTTCAGCTTCCCCCTCTGGCTTGTTACATTAAATGATACAATCTGCTATTCCTTATCTGTCAAAATGTTATTACAATGTTATTCCTCATGCATTTTGTTAAGTAAAGTTGTGAATCTTTATTCAAATCCTGCCACCGAGTCCATTTCTTTCAGTTGTTTCTTCAGATAGTTTATGAAAGGTCCCCATTCTTTTTCTAAATCACTATTGTCTTTTTCATGTAGCTTATCCATTAGCTTTGCTAATTCCATGTAGTTCATCAATTTTTCCTGCCATTGTGCTTTCAAAGGTATTTCTCCAGTCTTCCAGTTTTGTGCTGTTAGGATTCTTGCCGCTGTTGTTGCGTACACGAATATTTTCAATTTCTCTTTTGGCAGTCCTTGATCAGAAATACCTAGTAAAAACACTTCTGGTTTTTTAACAAACGTCATTTTTCAGTTCGTTATGTATCATCTCCCCCCCCCTTTTTTTTTTTGGATAATACTACATTCCCACCACATATGATAAAAGGCACCCTCCTTATTTTGGATTTGGAGGAATTTGGATTTGATATCCCACTTTATCACTACCCTAAGGAGTCTCAAAGCGGCTAACATTCTCCTTTCCCTTCCTACCCCACAACAAACACTCTGTGAGGTGAGTGAGGCTGAGAGACTTCAGAGAAGTGTGACTGGCCCAAGGTTACCCAGCAGCTGCATGTGGAGGAGCAGAGACGCAAACCCAGTTCACCAGATTACGAGACTACTGCTCTTAACCACTACACCACACTGGCTCTCTTGTGTGCAGAGCCACTCACCAGGTGGTCACTTGATGCCACCATGCAATCGGATAAGGACCCAACCTCAAAGAAAAGGATTGGGAGAGTACTCCACAGTGCGCTACCATTTCTTTTCTTTCTTTCTTTCTGGCTTGAACTCAAGTGGGGCTGCAAAGGAAGATCCCTGCCGAAAGCAGGGTTTGCAGACACCGCCAGTCAGCTGCAAGCTCCGCTTTCAGTAGGGGTCAGCTCGACTTGAGTTGAGCGAATCCCAGTGGGACTTGCATTGAGCACCAAATTTAAAAGGCACTGAATACAAGTCCCATTTGCCAAGGAACAATAGGCAGTGCACATTAAGGCTCCCAATGTTCCTCCAGGTCTTTGCCTGTCCAGCACCTGATGTAAGGTGTGTGGCCCGAGGGAAACTGTCTTTTGGCCCAGATTAGGAAGCGGGTGGTGCTGTGTGTTAAACCACAGAGCCTAGCACTTGCCGATTAGAAGGTCGGCGGTTCGAATCCCCGCGACGGGGTGAGCTCCTGTTGCTCGGTCCCTGCTCCTGCCAACCTAGCAGTTCGAAAGCACGTCAAAGTACAAGTAGATAAATAGGTACCACTCCGGCAGGAAGGTAAACGGTGTTTCTGTGCACTGCTCTGGTTCGCCAGAAGCGGCTTAGTCATGCTGGCCACATGACCCGGAAGCTGTACGCCGGCTCGCTCGGCCAATAAAGCGAGATGAGCACCACAACCCCAGAGTCAGTCAAGATTGGACCTAATGGTCAAGGGTCCTTTACCTTTAGGACCCAACACTTGAAGACCAACCTGAATTGGACTTTTTTGCAAGCTGAGTCAGGTTGTATGCTGTGCTTTAAGATTCATTCCCTGATGCTGTGTAATACAGTTGGTTTCAGTATGACTCTTTTCTGAAGCAACCCCCCCCCCAAGAAAAACTTGAGAGAAAATAGTGGTTTGCAAATTGAGCGTTAATACTGATAGATGTAGACTGGGCTTGGAATATCCACATCCATAGGATATTTGGATTGGGACAGACTTGGAAAATCTCACAAGATATAGATCTATATATTTTGGATTTGGGTCAGACAGGTTGCTTTTCCAATGGGCTTGAAGCCAGCATAGAATTATCTTAATAGGGCATGCCTGCTTTCCCTTTCCCTTGCAGGGTATACGTGGAGCAGCCCTGTGAGACCTCCCCCGTCTGTATTTACATGCGAGATGAGGTAAGTCAACAAACCCTCTTCTCAGCCATCCCCCTTCATCTGCCACTGAAAATAACAAAATATACCCTGCACAGCTTTCCAGCCTGGAAAATGTGTTCCATCTCTGGGCTTGCTGAAGAAGGGAAATGGAAGAGCTTTGGTCTCTTCAAAGCTTGACGTGTTTGTGTGGGGGAGAAAAAAAACCCCTCTGCTGGAACATAATCACGGGTCGCTCGGCACAAGCCTCTGAGCCCATAAAACATTCTCAATGACCTGTCTGTGTGTTTTTTTAAGTTCTTTTAAAGCTCAAGAGTCACAACAGTGGTTTCATTTTAATAAATATTTGCTTTTTCCATGTTTTGATCTCTGCAGCATTTTTGTTTTTGTTTAATACTTTATATGTCAGCATTCTGGAGGCTCCCCCTCCCCCAAATAAATAAACAAGATCCTTCCCCTAGGTCTGCATAGATCACCCGTATGCTGAGACTAAGAGGGGGTTGGCGTTGATTCTGCCATCTTGCAAGGGCACAGGGTGGTTGTTTGCCCTTGCAGGGTGGGTGGCGGAGGCAGTTTATTTTTTCTGAGCTTCCTTCTGGATGAGAAGTTGCCCCCTTGAACATGACTTTGGGAAGTTGTTTAATACCAAGCCAGAACAGTAGTTCATTCAACCCAGATTTGTCTACTCTGACTGGCAGTGGCATCCAATGCCTCAAGCAACACATGCCTTTCTGAATCTTACGACCCAAGAATCCTTTCTTTCAAGGGTAGCAAACCTGTGGCCCTGCAGATGTTGCTGCACTCCCATCATCTCTGTCGGCCATGCTGGCTGGGGCAACATCTGGTCGTGGGTTCCCCATCCCTCTTCAATTGGAGATGCCAAGAACTGGACATGGGACCTTTTATGCCTGCAAAGCTTCCCTGACTCCACGCTCAACACATTTAAAATAGCATAAAGCAGCTTACAAGTATGACAGAGTATGTGAGGTAGCCCTCAAATTATTCCTCGGTGTCAGTTCTGAGCGTTGAGCCTCTTCATAACTGAGAAGCGTGTCTGCCTTCATCTCTTTTGCAGGTAACTGGGAAAACTGCTTTGGAGAAGACAAGTCTGAAGTCGCTTGGTCTGACAGGAGGCAATGCTATCATCAGGTTGGGAGAAAGAACAAACTGTCTTCCCTATTAGTGTGCTTTGCTTCCCTCTTTATTTATTTATTTATTTATTTTGCATAAGGGATGCATTTAAGGAAATGTCCAGAGACCAATATTTGTGGTACTTGATAATGATTGGATTTTCCTTTTTAGGAAACAGCTGCTTAGATATACTTTCTGTAGCTGCAGCTGCTGCCACTTACCCCCCAATTTTGCTGGGAGGAATTTCTTCATAATGGCTTGTCTGCTTCACTCAGGAGGAAGCACTGTGAAACTCTGAGCAGAACCTTTAACTGCTTCTAGCAGACCATATATCCATGTTTTGCAGCATTCCAGCTGGCTGGAAAAGTTTGCCTTCACTGGTTCCTGAATACATTCTCCTGCACCAGGAAATTGGTCACCTGGTGCCCTCCAGATGTGGTCGAACTCCAATTCCCATCAACCCCAGCCAGCAGTGCCAGTGGTCAGGGATGGTGGGAGATGTGGTCTCTAAAACATCTGGTTCCCAATCCCTGACTTATACACCCCTCCCTATAAATAGAGATAAGCAAGAGAGGACTAGCTTCACATGAGATGAGATTGATAAGGATGTAGGGCAGGGCTTTCTTAACACCAGTAGCCATATTGGATATCCCCGTGAGTTTTTCCTGGCACTCTTGCTTTTTTCCTTTTGCCGGCAGTGAAAAACTTAGTCTTCCCATCTTGCTGATTGCTGATGTACTTTTTAACATGAATCTGAAGTTGTTCATTTTGAGTTTGCTGTCTTTTAGCTCTTAAAACATACAGCACTGACTATTTGTGAACCCTGAAATAACTAATTTGGGGGGTTAGTGGTGGCGGCGGCATTTCTGCCTCTTCCATGCAGCTTCAGGTATTGGAGAATGCAACACCTTAGTATCTGAAATTAAAATTTCAGGCATGACACTCAAACCCTTGATTAGGTCTTCCAGTATTTACCTTAGTCACACACCCTTAGCCTGGGACATGTGGCGTTGCTCCTTTCTCATTATCGTTCTGCGAGCCACTTCATCATTAAAGGAAAAGACTGATTCTAGCTTTCCTGCAGTGGGCTGACCACATAGTTTCTGTAGGGGAGTGATATTTTTCCTGTGTATGTGTGTGCATACTTATGTCTCCTGACCTACTTTCTGGACTGCAAGATAGGGATACTCTTGTTAATTAATAAATCTGTATGTTGTGATTTGTGTTCTGTTAGTCCAGGTCACTTTTATTAGCCGTAGGCTCTGACTCGTTTTCCTCTTTGTCCATTATGCGACTGTTCAAAATGGTGGGATAGTGGGTAGGGCTGGTCTCTTTTCCTATAAGAGGCTCAGTGAACTTGGATTGTGATCTGCAACTTTTTAACCTACTCCTGCTTGTCCAGATCTTATCGTCCCAAAATTGGAGCCCCTGGGACAAAATGCCCGCTTTTGTTCATGTAAAGAGTGGCATTTATTTTTAGGCATTGCTTCTGTGGAGTGTCATGTGCCCAGAGTTTTCGAAGTTGTTGTTTGTTCCTTTCTTGAGGAAATGACTTGGGGAACTTGTTTAGCCTGAGCTGTTTGTGAGTAAGAAAAAAGTCAACATTTCCACTGTCAGCGACTGCTTCACTCTTTCCCTTTATGTCTAGGGTGGTCAAAAAGAAGTCCACCACCTCTGGCCACGCAGAAGCTGGAAGTGGTGAATATCCTTCTGAAGATCTGACAGCAAGGTCACCTTCCAGCGAAGAGCCAGGGGGTCTGCCTGTGCCACATACAGCTGCCTCCCCAGCAACTTCAACCTGCAGCGATGAGGCTGTGTTTGCCAGCAATAGCACCGATAAGCAGGACAGGAGTGCAGAATCTCAGAGCAGCTCAGTGACCTGCCATTCTCCTTCGATGCCTTCCCCATTTGTCCCTTTTGTAGGTGGTGGCCAACGTCTGAGTGGTGGCTCTTCTGTATTGGATGTGCCATCGCCAAACCTATCAACATCTCTATCCAGTCCTGGAGGGCCTTCCAAGCCAAAGAAGCTAAAAAACAGTCCAGAAAAGCTAAAGGAACAAAAAGAGGTAGTGGTTTGGCTTTCTTACAGTGTTTTGGGGAGGCGGGATTTTCTCTTTGCTTGTCCTCCTTTAACACTGGCTTTTGAAGAGATGGAGGAAGCTTGTTAGAGTTCCACTCCCGTAATCCTACAGTAAACCTCTGGCCTACAACCTCTGATGTTGACGAACATCACATAGTTTGGGCAGAGTTTGATCTTTGGCCTGCTTGACCTGATGTATTAAGAGTCAAAGTGGAAGAAGTTGGTGGGAAAGCGGGAATTTATAGCCCTTATCTGGTGCATTTGAAATCCAAGTTGTTAGGAACCAGTGAAGTTAGGTGAAAGTGACAGGGCTGAGTCAAAAGTGCAGCACAGATCTTAGGGATTTGCTGTGCAGACTGAAGGATTAAGCACAGAAACTGAACTGTACATTCACAACCAGTGGCAGAAGACTATGAAGCTAGTTGCACACTTCTGCTGAAACTGGAATGGATCTTGATTTACTAAAGCTTCCTCTGGTGTTGTCTCCTGTTCTCTGAATGGATTCCATAGTTGAGAGGTTCTTTGACTTCCTTAACTCAGCAGGACTTCTGCTGCTTCACAGCTTTTCTAGCATCCAAATGCATCAGGAGGGGGAAGTAACCCTGAGATCTTATTGGGGTTGTCCTCCAGAAATGAGCGTCGTGTTGCAGCAACTGCTATTATCCTCTGGTTTACTATAGTTTAATTGACTTTGCTACATTTTTCTTCTGAAACCTTCCTGTTGTGGAATTCCTGAAGTTTTGGTCTCTTGTGACCCTTTTGACTGAGCTAGCCAAGAGAGATGAGTAAATGATTAGGAACAGTAAGTGAAACAGCAGTGAAATTTTAGGGAAATTGAGCCAATCCTTCCCCCTGCCCCAGTCTAAGCATAACTTTCTGATGTGCTCAGGATATAATTTGCCCTCGGTCTTTTCCCCTGTGTAGCTTCTGATACAGAGAGCAAACGTTTCCCTAGCAAGGTGATACATACCTATGAGCACTCATAACTGTGTGGTCCTTTGTGACCTCTGGTTCTTGAGTGTGTCACTGAATGCTGCCCTACCTTGCTGGCATCCGGGACTAGAAAAGGACCATGATTTAATTCTTGAGGATGCAGCTGAAGGGTTGGCTAGTTTTGTTCAGTTCTGATACTTGGATTGAGGCCAGCCTTAACTCTTCTTACATGGTTTTGCCTGTAGCTAAGGAAACCTCCTGTTCAACAAACTCATATAACGGTACGTTTTAGAGGAAATTATTAGTTTACAAAGCAACATTCTGCAATCAGATGCTTGGTGTCCTTATATTCCCATAAGCAAAATAAGAACAACTTTGTAAGCGAGTAATATTTGAACAGATTCAACATTAATAGGGATGTGAAGCTAATTTTTTGCCCAGACAGCTCGAGTAACGGTTACGTGTTAGGCAAACCTGCCATTAAAAATGCACGAAATGGATGGCTGCCAAAGACCTGAGGTCCTTATATTCATGTGACAACAAATCTGTGGGTCACCATGCATACCAAGTAAATTGGACTTGTGGATCAACATGCCAAAAAGGTTGGAAAGCAGGGCCGATGGAGCGGTGTCTCGGGAGCAGCTGCAGGTTCTGTTGGAGGCTTCCCTCCCTCCTGCTAAACAGCGTGCGACTCTGACGGCTGCTTTCAGGCCCTTTGATCTCGGGTGCCTCTGCCGCTGATTGATTGCGTTGCACTCCCTCCTCCATTCCTTCCATTCCCTTGCCTTGCTCTCATCAGCAGCTCCAGAATGGGGCTGGCCGCGTGGCATCTGCTTTTTGTCCCTTTTCAGTCCAGAGGGGGGAGAAGAAAAAAACCCCAAAACAAAACAAATTATTTTTAAACATCAAAGGTCCATTTTAGCAAAAGAATCTTCCCATTAATGTTGTGCCTGTGTGTGGTTTTTTGGATTTGATGGAAGAGGCTGGATAAAATCTGTGCCGGCGTCCCTCCACTTCTGGGCTGGGGATGGTTTACAGACCAGCCATACTTTGATGTCAAAACATTAATTATTAGAAGGTAGCTTAGCTCCAAATTCCCCTAGAGATCAGAGACTTCTGCAGTGTGGGAGAGGAGCTGGCTTTGCCCCACCACCTTGCTTTAACGTCACAGCAATCCCTGCCACCCTTTTGACTGCGGACCGCAGGAATACGTAGGAGTGTAAAGGGTAGGTTTGAGTGACAAGGCCAAAGCACTGGGCTAATGGATGGCCTGTAATACTGTTGGCGAAGGATCTCTTGAGAGTTTTGGTTTGGAAATGCGTACTGAAGAGAGGGCTAGTAGTTTCACATTTATTACTCCCTTAAGTGCTTTTTGCAGCGGTTTCCAGAATTGAAGAATCATCTCAGACAAAATGACCACTGAAGAACTCTTGTCATTCAACCTGCATGCGAGCATCATAGCTAGTTCTTGACATCCTTCTCTGAAGGCTATGATCAGACCATGGAGCCCCTCCAGGCATTGGCTGATGATGGTGTTGAGAGTCGAGGTGCTGCCCATCAGCCCCTCTGTTGCAACTGTACACCCGAAGCTGAAAGTTGACGCGGTAAATTACATCATATTGAAGATCTACTGTGGAAGGGCTTGGTATTCAAAAAGTCCTGTTCCCTTTGTCTCCATTTTTGGCAGCCCTCCCTAGCCACACTGGAAGTTGCCAATGTCCTGGGTTT
Organism: Podarcis muralis; assembly: GCF_964188315.1. Classification (NCBI taxonomy): domain Eukaryota; kingdom Metazoa; phylum Chordata; class Lepidosauria; order Squamata; family Lacertidae; genus Podarcis; species Podarcis muralis. The sequence goes on from NC_135656.1 coordinate 31,727,853, forward strand.
GTTTAATAGTCTGTAGAGAGGAATGTGTTGCATTGTTTCTGTCCTCAAGTCAATTACTTGTTTCTAGACAGAGCCCTTCTGGGATTTGCTTCAGTTATTGAGCAGTCAGTGCTGCTGAGAGAAGAGACAAATGTTGACAGTTCAGATTATGGAAGAATTTTATACCAAGCAAGTTGTATTGAGTTGGTGGGAAAAACCTGAAGATCTTAAAGCAGGCATAGAGAACCTCTGGCCTGCAGACCTAATCTGACCCACCAGCCCCCAGGGCTCTCCCTACACGGCTCCCCCCCCCCCAGTTGTTCTGTTCTGCCGAGAGCTGGCAAGGCCAGGAAAAGAGCAAAAATGTGTCTCCCAGGGAATCATCAGACTTTGTTTCGTGCTGTCATGGGAGAATGATATTGGAGTGATGGAGAAGTTAGTGTGCCAGGCTTAAAGAGTTCTTCCATCTTGAAGTAGAGCATAAAAGCACAGCTTTAAATGGGCATTAAAGGATGGAAGAAGAACTGTGGTAAGAGGGATGTGACACTTGTGAAATGTCCCATTATATTATCCCAAATGAACCTTGACTTTAAGCCTGCCTTGGGTACCCAGATGCTGTTGGACTAAAACTCCCAACATTCCTAGCTAGCAGGACCAGTAGTTAGGGATGATAGGAGTTGTAGTCCGACAACTTCTGGAGACCTAAGGTTGAGAGAGGCTGCTGTACCTTGTGTGATCTTGTAATCGGTGCAGTAGTTTGGTGCTCTTGGATTAAGCCAGGAATTTCCGCCAGTATGCTAGCTGGCTCTTGATTCTGGGCTCTCTTCTTCACATAGGGAATCTGTGGTGTGGGAGTTAATTTTTCCTCCAGACTTTGCTAGGAGTAGTAGCTGTCTTTGCCACACACACAAACACACACCAGTTTTTGATTGGATCTTTCCAGTGTAGAGGTTAGAGGTGTGGAAATAGGACCGTAGGTTTTAGGTGGGGTGTCAAAGGACCCTTTTACATCACTCTATAGTAAATTGCTCCTAGCGGCTGTCCCAGACTGTCAGTACAAGGCGGTTGCTTATCCCATTCTGCTTCTTCTGCCAGTCCCTAAACAGCCAGCATAAGGCGACAGTAGTCTTTGAAAGAGGACAGATTGGCAGCTCACGGGTACTTCTTGTGCTTTCTGCCCAGAGAAAGCTACAATCAGGCTCCTTCACCCTCTAGTTAGACCCAACTCTCTTCAACTTTCTAAAAGTAGCTGAGGGTCCCACCCACGCAACCTCACTCTTTTAACTTCCCAAATTACCCTCTGGTGCCCACAAATAGAGAAAATCTTGCCTTGTAATTTGTGTTGTCTCTACTGACAATTGAGAGAGACTCCTTCTATTCCCAGAGGGCTTGTTCGGGGGTGGGAGGGGTGGTGGTGATGCTGCAGAGAAGTGAGAATAAGATAGGACAGTAGATGGCCAGGGATGTGTGGGTGGGAAAGAGGGCACAGACAGGGATGTGCTAGAGACATTAAGCGTGGGGGGTATGGGCGATTATAAATAGGAACGTCCCAAGTTCACGGAGTCTGGGGCCAGGCTAAGCAGATCATTGATGGTCAAGGATGCTGGTCTTCAAAGCAGCCTATTAACAATACAGACCAAGTGGTGCCATCATTTTTTAGCTCTGGATTTACAGAGTGTCAGCCAGTAGCTCTGCAGTGCAGCACCTTCTCTTTTCTGTCAGAACTAGCAGGACTGTTTGCCAACTGAATGGAATCTTATGCATGCATGGAGGGGAAACTGAAAAGGGAGACTATATCAGCAGTGGCAACAAAGCCTCTTCCCCTCCATCCTTCACAAAGTTGCCTGTTTAAATCTCTAATCTGTAGGAATTCTGATGTAAATTGGTACTTGCAGATGCAGGTTATTCCAGTGTGTGGGGTGCAGCTGATAACCAGCTCCCACAAGCCCCAAGTCTTTCTGCTTCCAGTCGAACCATATAGCGTGGTATCAATGGCAAGCTCACTGTTCGGTAGTTGCATAGCCTTGATGCTTCTGCTCTATATAATCTGCTATAAGCCACCAGTGCTGGGTTCAGTGAAATCTGTCTCCCCAAATCTGATGGAGGCTTTCCATAGCAATCTTGACGAGTCAGTTCTCCATGGGCAACATACCTGATGTGGACAAGGAGGAGTGGCAGCAGCTTTCAGGCTATAAAGCATGCAGAGATTGCTACTTAACAGACTAATTCTGAAGCTCAGAAGGGCACATTTTGTATCATCTCTGATTTTCACAGTGGAGGATCACTTGCTTGTAAACCATCCCAATTAACAGCAGAACCTGCTTGATTGTGCAAACCTGTTGCATGAAAAAGCTCAATTGGAAGCCTTCTTTCCAGTGTGAAAGCTGTGCACATTTCAGGAGATTTTGGCATTGTGTTCAAGCGAGAATTCTGAGGTGGTGCACTTCCATGTGTTCTGTGCCTTGTGCCTTGTGCCCTTATTAAAGCTTATATTATTGTGTGTCAACTAAGAAAGTTTGCCCAATCCCATTTTCACATGTCGGTCCTATTGTCGTGCAGGTTTTTAAAACTGATTGCATTTAAATAATAATTTGGGGGAAATGAAATCAAATAACTTTTAAATTTTTTAAAATTACATAGATTCAGCTGTACTATTTATAAGATCTTTCTTTCTTTCTTTCTTTCTTTCTTTCTTTCTTTCTTTCTTTCTTTCTTTCTTTCTACAGTATGGCTCCTAGCAGCTTTAGTTCAAAGCACAGCTGCTCTGCTGCCCTGGGTAAAAATGCTTTAAAATGCTGCAGAAAGAGGCTTTTTGCCCACTGCTTCCTGTGTAATTGTGTAGGCACAAAGGGACCTTGTACAGTAAAAAAGATGGCTACCCCAACAGCATATGGAGGCTTCCATATTTTTTTTCCATACAATGTCCCTTTGTTTGTTCCTTTGTGTGCAACCACTTACCGCAGCATTTTAAAAGCACCTTTACCCAGTGCTGTACTTTGAAGCTGTTCTTAGCGGCTTCACTGTGGGAAGGAGGGAAGGAAAGCAGTCTTCAGACCATCTTGTAAGTGGAATGAGTGAACTGTGTTTCAGAAAGGTTTGCACATCTACAGGTACAGGAGTACTTGTTTATGGGGTATGAACCAGGGGAGCTAACCTCACATTGCAGAGCAGATAAAATCCTTCCCCATTTCTATTTTAAGACCAGGAAGGAGATTCACACGGGGAATGATTAAGCTGAAAGTTACCGTAATTCTGAAGCCTTTTTGTAGTTAAACAAACAAATGCTTTTGGGCAGGATTTTCTGGACACCCCCAAAAAGCACAATTGTACATATGCAAATATGTTCAGCTGATTCCATGCCTTATTGGATCCAGTCATCTGAACTTCAGTTCCTATATTCTTTACAGCATCTGGAGCGAGAGCCAATTTTGTGCCATCCAGATCTACAGAAGCCACTGGATTTTGGCTCACAAGAACTTCCAGATGAGTTCTTTGAGGTGACTGTAGATGATGTGAGGAAACGTTTGTCTCAGCTCCAGAATGAGAGGTAAGTTTCTTTTTCATTAGTGATGCAGTCACTCCATCTGTAGTATGTTGTGGATGGCCACTGACAATAACAGAATTTTCACCATCTGTATTTTCTACATTTCACTTCCTTCTGACCTTACAATTTATAGTTCTCTCCACCATATGTGTGTGTATATTCCTATAATTTAGGATTATACTTCAGGTGGACTATAGCCCATAAAAGCCTATGGCATAATACATTTGCTAATCTTTAAGTGCCCACAAGTGTCTTTCCTATTTTTCCTGCAATGGACTAACACAGCTAATTCCACCTATAGCCTGTTTCACAATCTTGCTGACACAAAGCATATCACAGTATGGGTCTGCATTGGCCTAATATCTGGGAGAATTATATGCTGCTATAATGTCGCCCACGTTCTTTGAGATTTTGAATCTTTCTCATAGTTTCCCACATAATCAAGTACGTTCACCTGTCCTGGATGGTGTTTTAATATATTTCCCTAAGAGCTGAGGAAATTAGCATAAAATCAGACACCACTCAGCATGATGCTTAGAAGAATTAAAGTACAGTATTCCGAATTTAGTGGGTGTACTCCCAAGTTAGTGTGAAGCTGTAATATGATAAAGAAACTATTTCATTGAAATTGGATAGGGAAGTTGTTGTTTTTTTGTTTTTTTGCTCAAATTACAGGCATGGGAAAGGTGTCTTCTAATAGAAAGGGCAAACATTAATTTCTTAGTGAGTGTTGATCAGGTTGTAGTAGTTATTCCAGGCACACACCTCTGTTCTAAGGAGCTGACAAATATAGTTGCCTCCTGCAAGGCTGAAGGTTTATCTAGGCTGCTATTTTCCTAGTTGATGTTTCAGTTTCATAAGCCTTATTGCTTTCCAGTACCTCCAGCCAGTGTGTCTAGGTCACAGAGTTGTTTAGAAATTCTTGATACACTTTATGTCATCTACTAGATGCCTCTGTTATAAACACTGGAAAAAAGATAGACGACTGGACAGCAAAGCTCATGATTTCTTTGTTTATATATTGGCAGTCCCATTTAGTTCCCTTTGATCACAATGCAAGTCATCAGGTGCTAAGCCAAAAAGCAAATCCATGTCAGAATTCTATTTCCTCTCATTTTTACACTGTGGCAATATTTTCCAGTTTAAAACTGAAATTTTCATCTGCTGTGGCAACGAAATGGGATTACACAAGACACAGGAACAAAGGAGATTGCACCAATTGTGGATCAGGCAATATAAACAAGAGTAGGGATGAGCCCGGTGCCAACTTTATTTTTGTGTTCTTCCACAAACTTCTAGGGTGACCTAGTTGGATTCTGCATTTCCCCATCCCTTGACAGTTGCCTTGCCACTCCTGAATAATATTTGGGATAAACATGAGCGTGCGTAGTTGTCACATTACTAATATACTCCCCAATACTGTTATGTATTTATAACATAGGCTGTCATTAGAACTCTCTGATACTGTACTTGGATTTTGGAAGGAAAAAAACTAAATCTGAAGACGAGGTAAACTTTACTGACCATCGCAAAGATAACAGATTGCCCCATTTTAGAAATTGGAACAAAGCCTGCATGTGAACAGAGTGTGCAACAATGTGGGGGGGTCACAAAGCAGACAAATGGTGTTAACACAAGTGATGGTAGTCTGGATTGTGATACTTTTCAATACATGTTTTTCATGATTCCCCCCCCCCAAAAAAAAACACACACCCTTTTAGATGGAAGGACTAATGGACAAATGGAAGGATTAGCTTGATCTTTCCGTAAGCTTGTGAATATTTGTATGGTTTCACTGGGGGGTTTTCTTTGAAGCTTTGCAAAGTTTTGTTTTTTTTAAAATAGTTGGAGAAAGTGAAGAAGTAAAGTAATTTAAATGAAAAGTGTTGTGTCATCTCTTAAAGTAAACAATTAAACTGTGGAGCTGTGAAATCTGTGGAAGAACACCTCTGAGCTGTATCTGCAGTTTTGTTTTTTAACTTCTCTGATTACAGTATATCCTTTACCGCTCATCAGTCTTGGTGAATCAACATTTTGAATTAAATGTCAAATGAATCAAACTTCCCTCTTTAACTTCCAATCATTCCTTTGGTATTGTGGTATGGCATTTGTTGCACCATAGGGAAGGCTGAATTGAGCTTTCTGTTTAAGGCTGAAGCTTCTTGAAGACTGTACAGTCTCTCCCTGCACCTCCCCATGATTTTAGAATAGTTTGGAAATTGCACAGGGGGTACCTGTGTGAGGAGTTTTCAAAATATGAGCGCACATATTGCATAGTTTCAGTTTATATGCTTGTCACAACTTCTTTTCTACACCACAAGGGGGAAATGTGGCAAGGCTGTTACCAGCAGACTTTTTTTCTAAACTAAGTAAAAATTACAAAATGCATTATTTCAGACATTAATCTTAAATTGTTATAAATGTATAGTGCTGGTGCAAACATTTGAACATAACCAAAAATGTTCAGCCACTTTCAAATATGTTTGAGATTTGTTTGGTTAAAATGATATTCTTGCAGTGTTTCTCAGATCTGCCTCTTTTGCAATCTTGTTTTGGGAGTGTGTAGTAGTGCTTTGTTTTAGACAAACATACACAGAGGTAGAGAGCAGGAAGGAGAATGTATGGAGCTTAAGCAGATAAGATAGTTACTAGATTGTGTGGAGTGGCAGCCCTTGGCTGTATAGATCTGTGACTATACTGGCTTGCTAAGCTTCCCCTCTTCCTAGGAAGCGTTTGGAAGAATCTCCCTTGATGACACGAGCACAGCGAGAAACTCAGCTGAAGGACAAGCTTGAGCGCTATCCAAAGGTAATGTTTTGTTTTGGATCTTTCACAAAGTGAGGAACAGAAAGGTAGTTAGTGGATGGTAAATTCTCAGGTACTGACTTCAGGTGACTGGCATCATTGAACCATCTTCTGTTACATTCTGGGACAACCAAATGAATGGCAGACAGGGCTAGCTGGTTATAGCGGTGCCCTTAGCAGGATTCTTATACCTGAAGGTTTGATGGGAATCCTGCCTGTTCTGCTCCCCTGGTTCTTTGCCCCATTTCTTTCCTTTAATTTGAGATCAGTAGCTCTCTTGGAACAGTGGTAGAGCCCGGAATGAAGCTATAATAGTACTTAGCATTTATGTCCTGCGTTAAGTGTGCCGAAAGTTTGCTAAGGTGTCATAATTAGTATTTCCATATTGCAGGAGGTTGCCGGGGGGTGGGGGCTGAGTCTGAAAGAGAACGTCTTGCCCTAAGGTCACCAAGTGAGTTAATATCAGAGGTAAGATCTGAACTGGGAACATCCTGATTCGTGACTCAGTCTTAGCTAGCGTGCTACCCAGCTATCCATTGTTGTTCCTGACAACTTCTTGTTGGTGTGGGTTTCTAAAACAGCCCTTTCAAGTATCTTGAAAGCCCCATATATAGTGTCAACCAGTCACAGTTGCTCATTCATGAAAAGGCATCAGTTTCTCAGAATGAGCTAGTCTTGCCCAAAGGCAGAGGTGGTTTGACCATGGTTTAGGTTGACTTGAGTAGGCTCCTGCTCTTTGTTTTCAACTAGGTGGTACTGAGAGTTTACTTCCCAGATCGTCACATTCTGCAGGGCTTCTTCCATCCCAGTGAAACAGGTAAGAGTGTATCTCCTTCCCAGCTTCTGCCTCACCCCCGAGTAAGGTGCAGTGAAATAGAGAAAAGTTCCTTGCTCCCAGGCTAAGGTTTGTGACTTGAGATAGCTACACTGCAATGTCTCTAGTTGTTTTGTTTGGGCGGTGCTTTAAAAGCTTGAAACTCAATCACTGTGATCTGAATGAAGGAGGGCTGAGATTTGTGCTCTAAAGAGGACAAATCTTCCAGGCCACTTACCGCTGCATTAGTCATGCCCAGATGAGGCCATTGAACAACAGGGTGTTGGTCTAGTGTAGTTTCAACCAGAGCCCAAAAAAGGAGCTGGAAACACTGAAGAGAAGTTGAATCAACCACTCTTCTTAAATGTGCCAGGGGCCAAAAGCAAAACCAGGCTTCCTGCACCTCTAAATAGCAAAAGGCTAGAACTTCCTGCGGCATGGCAGGGCACACACCCAACTATGCTTTCTGCCTTGCATCTGTCCCCATCTATGGAACTAGATGTCCGTTCCTCCTCATGATTTTCTGCTCCTCCTTTGGCCTTAGGCTTGTGAGAGGGAACTCTAAAGTGACAGTTCTTTTGCACAGGCCTGACTAAAGTAAGATCCAGAATCTTCTGCCTTGCTGGCGTGAGATGTGTGCGTCAGCCCCTGTATTCCTAGGATCCTGAGTCGGGGCAGGCAGAGCATACCAGATAGGAGGTGTTACACAGTGCTGTACAGATAGCTGGCTGGTTTATCTGCTGTAAACACTTAAACACTGCCATTGTTGCCTATACCTTTTGAGGGAAGTGATTTGAATATTGAAGGAGGGGCGGAGAAGGCAGATAGGACCGTGGGTAACTACTGTTTGTGTTGCGCGTTCTTTTGTGTCAGATGGCAATGGTGGTTGCTCGTGAGTAATCAGTCAGGACTCCGACCTGTCTTTTACAGGTTTTATTTTGGTGCAAAACTATTTACAGTGCAGAACCACAAGTTCATGTCTGCCTCAATCGCTAGCAGAATCTGGGAGTGGTCGTTTCCGGGTCCTCCCCCAACATAATAGCTTAGTCACCCCCAGCCTTTTCCTTCCTTCTTTGCGTTTTACACCTCTGCACAGGAAGAGGTGTGCTTCCCTCCTGGCTGGCTTGGCCAGGAGCGGTGCTGAGGCTCCCAGCAGCATCCTCTGGTCCCTTCCCCTCTTCCCCACTGGAGGTGTGGCTTTCCCCACCACAGGAAGAGGAACTGCTTCGCAAGATTTTCGGAGGTTCCCTGTAACCCAACTGCCCCTCTGCTTCCCTTCCCTGTTCCAATGGCAGTCCCCTGACATTTTGCTTTGTGTTGAATCTGGGTTTTTGCTCCATTTAGAAGCAGCCATGTTCCTTGCTACGCCATCTATCTTTCAGTCTAGCAAAGCCTGGAAAAATCGTTTGCACGGGTCTCCGATAGCAAAACTGAACACCACTTCAGTTATTCCTTTCAGGGAAGCAAACCCTTTTGAATTGCTCACTAGGGGCAGAGCGGGTTTGTGCTGGCAATTACTATAAGATGGAAGATTTGTAAGGAAAGTTTCTTCATTTATTCCTGGGCAGAAGAATTGGAACATACTGTTGAGACTTTGCATTGGGGAAGCCAAGCCAGATCTTGATTAGGATGATAATTTTTCCCCCATCATTGAAGGATGCTGAAGTCTCAGTGTTGGGGTGTTCATAGTGTGGGGAGGAGACTTCCAGCTATAGAGGCAGAATGTGCAGTGCTGAAGCTTGAAAGCATAGACAGATGTTACGATGTGCTAACCTCTTCCTTTTGGTGAACCTAAAATAGGTGCTGACCGATCAAGACATCTCCTCTTGCTTTGTCCTCTCTATGTGTCTTTAAGGCAGTGACTACATTGGTTTTCTTTTCTAAGCACTGCAGCAAAGGAGATGTGGTCAGTGCTGTAAAGAGAATGCTGCTCACAATATATCTTTTGATCCACACACCCATTTTCATGCTTTATTTGACAGTTGGTGCTCTGAGGAACTTTGTGAAAAGCCAGCTTGCAGATCCAGAGATGTTGTTCTATCTATGTAAGTTCAGATTTATGTTTTATAACTTTTTAATGTCAGTTCTCCAGGCCTACTGTCACCATCTAGGTCTTTTAATTTTAATTGCCACAGCTAGTGAACTATGACTGCACCTCTGTCTCTCGCCTCCTCCCTATTCCCTCTCATTCCCCAACCCTTTGCTAAATGAGCGTTATATATTTTTCTTCTTCTCTTTTCCTAATGAGAACTTTGTGTTTTACTTTAGTTACTACACCTCCCAGATGCGTCTTGAATGATGACAGTTTGACCCTCTTTCAGGTAATGGCTGTATGCCTCTTCCTGTTTAGTTTGCTTTTCTTATCACAAAAATGCCCTCTACTCTGGTTTTGCTTTTAAGAGCCTGAATAATTGCCTCCTGTGGGTCTCTATTAAGCCAAAGGTAGGTGAAAATCTGCTTCCCTTTGCTTGTGCACCTGGCATGTTACAAGGGCTTTCCATTGTTGAGCATAAGTGCTTCTGGCAAGGCCATTTTTGCCGTGAGTGAAGCAAATAAGCCCCACTGGGTGGAATTCAACAGAGTTGTTACATGCACAGAATAAGGTCAGCTTGCACAATGGGACTTCCCTCCCTTATATTCATATCCCCTAAATCTACTCTGAAGGGTTGGGGGAACCCACAGAACAGGTTGGGGGGGGGGCATGGAAGGGAGGGGAAGTCTTGTTGCACAAATGGACTTCATTCCCCACACATACCCTACTTAGCACTACATTGAATTCCGCCCACTGTGCTTACTGGGGCTTTCTCTGGAGTTAGTCTGCATATAAGCGCAGCTTAAAATTAAATGATTTAGCATAGAAGCCAGCCAGCTGAAATAAAAGGAGAAGGGAGAAGGGGCTACACACGCCCACAGTGTTCACTAGTGTTCTTGTGGGAAGATTCCGAAAGGCCATTGCATCCAAAATTAAAACGTTTTCTCATTGTCTCGTAACACTGACCATACGGAGCACTTTGATTGCAGAAGCTGGGAGGTGATGCTGATGAATTGGGCTGTTTCCTTCCAGCTATACAAGTTTAAGGATTCATGAAAGGGGGTTTTCCCCTCCCTGACTGTTGTGTGTACCTCCTGATAGACGTGGGAATTGTTGTGGTATTGCGATCACCATGCTCCGAATTCTTGGGTAACTGGAAATGTTGCTTATATGAACTGAATTCCTGGAGGCTTTTCCAAATTGGACAACATTGTTGTTGTTTAGTCGTGTCTGACTCTTCGTGACCCCATGGACCAGAGCACGCCAGGCACTCATTGCTTCACTTTAAAAGTATTGTGATATGGATCCCCTTTTCAGAAGGTATGGATCGTTGGAAAGGGGAACGTGAGCTCCCCATAATGCCTGCATCCCAGGTGTGTGCATCTTAAGGAAAGGCTGTGACTCAATGGTAGGCATGTGGTTTGCATGCAAAAGGTTCTGGGTTCAATCCCCAGGCAGGGCTGGGAAAGACCGCCGTCAGCTATGCTGGAGAGCCCTGCCGGTCAGTGTAGACAATATTGAGCTAGGTGGGGCAGTGGTCTTGAAGGCAACTCCCTGTGTTCCCATGTCTCTGTGACCTGGATCTTGACTCTTGATACCAGTCACTTCTTTCTGTTCATGCAGTGCAAGAAGCTTGTGTTAATTATCAATGTTGAGGATCACTGGAGCGACCTTCCTCCACTTCCCCCTTCTAGGGGAGGTAATTTTGCAAGTTCTCTGAAGTTCCTCCCTCTTACGGGTCCGTGCAACCCTGTTCTGTTTTGCCCCTGCCCCCCTTTCTTTTGATCTCCTTGCCTCCGGGCCCCAGATGAGAGCACGCACTTGCCAAGCGAACAGTCTGTCTCTGTTTTGGAAGGCCTGAAAATGTGTGCTCTTGATTTTTAGGAAGGCTTACTGTGACGGAGATGAAGAACTCCTTGCACAAAAGGCTTTTTGCCTGAACCTAGCTGCGGAGCTCTGGTTTGTTTTGCTAAATGCCGAGTGGAACTGAAAGGGCCTAGCCAACAAACCTCACCGACTGTAGCTTTCCTGCCCAAAGAAAAGGGGGCAGGAACAAAACTGTCACTCGCAGGGTATGATATACCAAGGGTCATTTGGAGGTTGACAGGTCATACAGAGTGTAACAGGAATTGGTTTGCGTAGTGTATGTCAGAGCCTCTCAGGCGGCATATTGAATTAGGAAAGGATTAGAGCTCTTCTGAAGTTGTTTATCATGGAGCTTTCCAAATTCCATGACTTCCTGGCCAGGCCATGTGGACGAGACACCAGTGCAGCTGCTGTCAGAGCACTGAATGCGTAAAGAGCCAATACCGATGGCTACCTACGTTCAAGCTCAAGACCTGTCCCCTTTCTGACACACAGTGCCTCACAACTCCTTGCCAAGAAGCTTAGGTTACCCCCCAAAACATGTCTGTCTCTGTATGGTTTACTAATAGTGTTTTGTTTGTTGCCACAATGCTTACATTGGCCTCGGCCTCCTTGACCCCTGGGGATGTGTCGGGCCTGCGCACTTTTACAGCATGGGTGTGCTTTTATTGTTCATGGCTGGTGACTCCATAGCCCAGGCATGATGTAGCGGTTAGTTGTGTTTTCTGCCGTCTTGAGGCCCCTTCGGCATGCTTAATCAAAGTGTGCACAAAGTACATTTTAACTTTCATGAGATACTTCTGTAAATCCCTTTCCAATGCCAGTAGCACTATACTCTGCCTGCATTTAACAGATCGGGGGGGAGGGAGGGTATCTGTGCAACTGTTGGCCTCCTTTTAAAGGCCAGATGTGTTCTCCAGAAGGGGGGGCATTTAGCCTTTAGAGTTTGTTTGTTTTTTAAGTGTTAATGAAAAAAAATCATCAAATGGTGGGGCGTTGCTGTGGGGGAAGTAGTACTCTTGGGTTTCGCTTATTTTGTTTCATTTCTGTCTAGTTTTCCACTCTGTAAAGAAACAAAAACAAAAACAAACTTGTGTGTTCCAGCCCTGGAATTTATAGAGCAGGTACATGCATAACCTCCATATTATTATTATTTTTAAAAAAGATGGAAAATATTTACAAAACTGGACTGAGGTGGAAGAGGTGTTTTGTCCGTGACTAGTTACGTCACCAAAATATCAAGCAGGTGCCTGTAACACTTGTGGAAGCATATTCCACACAGCAGTGATCACACCGTCTGAAGGAAGTAGTCATATTTTCTGAGGTACGCTTTATTTGTCCAAAGAAGCATGCAACTAGTTCCGCGAGCCCAATGAAGCTCCAGAGTTGTTTTTCTCAAACTGCAAGCATCCCCCTGTCCCACCACCACAGTTCCCTGGGTGCTATGCGCCAAGCTGCTTTCAAAACTGACAGGGATTTTAAATTCAGATGTTCGAAGGAAAAACCTTAAGAATTCAAAGAGGTTAGCAGAAACCTCTTGTCTGAGCTTGAAGCAGCTCTTTGGATTCTTGGCCAACAGAAGGTTGACCTTGGATTGGGGGCAGAGACATAATGTCTGTGCAGAGCAAATGAGAAGCAAACACATATTTATCATACAGTGGTGCAGAATGACCCTGAGAGCCATTTAGCACCTGAGCCTGGCCTCTGCTCGGATGTGCTTGCAGCCCTTCAATGCTGGAACAGAAAGCTCTGTGCCTTTTCTTTCTGAGTCACAATGTCATCTTGGTGGGGAGCAGCCAGTTCAGTGCCTTTTCTTCTTCTCCCCCCCCTTCAAAGCCACTGAAATATTTTAATTAATAGCAGAAGTGCCAGTGGAAAGGTCCCTTGTGCCTTTGAACTGGGCGACTTTCCCACTCATTGGGAAAGCAGCTCCTCCCATCTTCCCTTGTTTTGTGCCATCTTGCCCACAGCTGCCACCCAACACGATCTCCGATTCCCACACACTTGTTGTGGTCGGAAGATAGGAAAATAAGAGAAGTTTTCTGTGGAGTTCTGAGAAGTCTTTGGAGGGAAAGGTCACACTGGGAGTCTGATTAAACTAGTGATTAAAACCTGTATCTGGAAAAGGAAGTTTCTCTATACGTTTTGGCCCTCTTTAGCCCAGCCTATTGGCCCAAACCAGACCTGTAAAGCATTTGTAACTTGACCTGTCACATTTTAATCAAGGTGGGGTATAAAACCTTTGTCCTCTTGAGAAAATAATCAAATTAAAAAGTAACACTGGGGGGGGGGACGACACACAGACATGGGGTTGCAGGGGAGTCACTCCTCATTGTAATGTTACTACTCATCTCTGGGTCTTACATACAATGCACTGGCTGCGATTGAGTTTTGTGTGTGTCAGGCTCTTCTAGGTATCTTGAACGCGCAGGAGTACTCATCTCACCCAAACTCCCAAGTTGGCTTTGTCCTTGAACTTTGCTTTCCAACATAGATTTTTGCATCACCACCACTGCATATCTGAATACTTTTTGGCTTTTAACTTCCTCTTTACCTAGGATGCTTTTCTTCACATCTCTTTTTTGTGCATTTTCTGAATATATTAACCAACAGCTGCAAGGGAAGGTTTAGTACCTTCTCACTCCTTGATCCAGCTATGGCAGTTCCCAGATCCCAGACAAATAGATATAGGATTAGAGTCTTAGGCTGCAATCCTAACCCCATTTACCTGAGAGTAATCTTCACTGAATTCAATGGGACTTACTTCTTAGGTTAGTATTACTACCTTAAACTCCCTAGCGAAGTGGTTTCCTTGATATTGCCACCTATAAGGTCTCTGAGCAAATATTCCTGTTTTCATAAAGAGAGTTAGCAAAACGTTAATGGAGAGAAGTTCAGGCAATAATTGCTGCAGCGACCATATAAGGACATCTGAAAATAATTCAACACAGATAGAATATCACAAACATTATTACTGTCAAAATTGGTCTTGTTCATAGTGATCTTCCTTTGATGGTCTGTTTAAAGTCTCTGCTATCCGAACACTTCATTCACAATCTGGAGTTGGTCTCCAGTTCCTGAGAGACTAAAGCATCCACGACAAATGGCCATCCACCCTCTGCTTAAAAACTTCCAATGGCGGCGAATACATCACTTTCCAAGGGAGTCCATCCCACTGTCGTACAGCTTTTACCTTCAGAAAGTTAATCCTGATTATGATTAGTTTGCAGTTTTGTTGTTGTTGTTGTTTAGTCGTTTAGTTGTGTCCGACTTTCATGACCCCATGGACCAGAGCACGCCAGGCACTCCTGTCTTCCACTGCCTCCCGCGGTTTGGTCAAACTCATGCTGGTAGCTTCGAGAACACTATCCAACCATCTCGTCCTCTGTCGTCCCCTTCTCCTTGTCCCCTCCATGTTTCCCAACATCAGGGTCTTTTCCAGGGAGTCTTCTCTTCTCATGAGGTGGCCAAAGTATTGGAGCCTCAGCTTCACGATCTGTCCTTCCAGTGAGCACTCAGGGCTGATTTCCTTAAGAATGGATAGGTTTGATCTTCTTGCAGTCCATGGGACTCTCAAGAGTCTCCTCCAGCACCATAATTCAAAAGCATCAATTCTTCGGCGATCAGCCTTCTTTATGGTCCAGCTCTCACTTCCATACATCACTACCGGGAAAACCATGGCTTTAACTATACGGACCTTTGTTGGCAAGGTGATGTCTCTGCTTTTTTGCAGTTTTACACACACACATACATTGTCTATCAGCTTTGTGACCCTTTTTTCAGTATTGCCCTCTTTCACAATAATGAGTTTTGGACTGAATGCATTTCGATGTTCTCTAGAGTAGCTGCACAGCTTTCCCAGGTTGCTCACCATTTATTTTCAGCTGCTTCACAGTTCAGAAGTGCTTCAGTGAAGCATTTTCATTCATCCATTCCAGAATGCCTTGCATCAGCTTCCTCCTCTACTGGTGGCCCCTGACACCTTTTCCAGCACCTGTTCTGTGAAGCCTCTTGCAGATGACAAGCTCAGTCTGTTTCAGCAGCCCCTGCAATCTAGCTGGCTCTCTACATTCCCATTGCCCTCAGATGACTAAGGCAACCACATTTAATTTTATCTGCTAGAGAACATCAATTGCTCTCTGAGAGATGAGAGTTGAGGGTTGGCGGCACAATGTGTGAGCATCTGTGGGGGTTCCCCCCCCCTCGTGCCCATGCAAAGTCTGTTAGTTCCAAATCTTCAAACCTAGTTTCAGGTCAGCCCTCAAAAGTATTCAAGCTTTTCAGCTGCAAAAGAAGTTGGAGGTCAGGGAGCTGGCCAGGATGTTTTGATAAACCTTCCTTTCTATGTGTTTTTTTAAGTATTTTGGAAATCTTCATTTCCAAAACAACAGGAATGATTCTGTTCAAAACTTCGCTTTTCTTGGAAATTTCTGTACCAAATGTGACTGTTAGAAAAAGCCGGGAGAATGTGAAAGGAGCCCAGGCTAGACAGCTTGAACATAAATGATGGCGGCCACTCTTCAGAATTAAGTGATTTTAATAGATAGCTTTTGAGGTTCCGGATTTTTTCTTCCCAAACCTCCAAATTTTTAAGGAGAGTGGTGAATAGCAGTGAATTTAATCATGTATCCAGTGCTCTGGTATCACTGGTGTTTGCACAGAAAGCTCTGTAGTTTTCAGCACTATTCAGTTTTGTCACTTCTCCTGGTTGCTAGGTAGGTAAGTCCTAGTATATAGAATTAAAGGTAAAGGTAAAGGGACCCCTGACCACTAGGTCCAGTCGTGACCGACTCTGGGATTGCGGCGCTCATCTCGCTTTATTGGTCGAGGGAGCCGGCGTACAGCTTCCAGGTCATGTGGCCAGCATGACTAAGCCGCTTCTGGCGAACCAGAGCAGCACACAGAAACGCCGTTTACCTTCCTGCCAGAGCGGTACCTATTAATCTACTTGCACTTTGACGTGCTTTCGAACAGCTAGGTTGGCAGGAGCAGGGACCGAGCAATGGGAGCTCACCCCGTCACGGGGATTCGAATCGCCAACCTTCTGATTGGCAAGTCCTAGGCTCTGTGGTTTAACCCACAGCGCCACCCACCTCCCAGTATATAGAATTATTGGAGGTTTAATATGATTTACAGGGAAGTGATAGTAGGTATGAGTTGGGCAGGTTCATGGGTAGTAGTAACCTGTGTAAATGAGACCTGGATAAAGACCACCTTACCTCCAAATCTGAGTGCGGTGGGAGTATATCAGCAGGGTGTTTAATTAGATTAATGAATCTGTTTCAACAACAAATGGCTGGACCTGTGTCCCTGAGTGCTGCAGAGCCCAAACAGTGTGAAGTTAGTGGCCACACAGTCCTTGAGCAGAGTTAATGGCAGGTTTTCTAGCTCATGTTTCATTCAAGTACAAGGGTGGGCGGTTGGTCTTTTCTGGTCCCAGTAGGTTCTCCTACTGTGTGCGATCAACATACAGAAAGGAGCGGAATGACCAACAAGAAATATCCTAGCCTGCCGATGCCAAGTAGAGCAATCTGCTCATGGATGTACTTGTAAAGGACTCCTGCCTACAAGCAGATCCACTCCTAAGCACCCTAGTCTTCCCTTTTCAAGTACTTGGCTGGAATGTTTACCCTCCAGTAGAGTTACTCATGAATAAGAACCCTGCATAGTTGTGAGTAAACACAGCCTATGAAAACACTGACAAACCTGTGTGTGGACACAGCCAAAGTACTGAAAATTGCAGTGCTTTAACTGCAAATGCCCATGTTGTCTAGAGTATTAGGACTGCACCCAAATTCTTCTTAAAAGGTGAGTAAGCCCCACTCAGGATGACTGCACCGGCTGATCCTAGGGTGTTCCCTAGGAAAACATCCGATGCACATACAATGCAGCCTAGCATTTTGCAGTACAGCTTAGAAATGAACGTGTGCACTGTTCAGGTGCATCAAAACAGGAGCAGGCAAGCAACTTACTCCTTATTCTCTTCCTTTTTTTGAGGTGGGGGGAGATTGAAATCACATTGCTATAACTTCCTGGGTTGCCTCTCCCTTTTCCTAGTTTAGATTGGCTGATTCTAGATGACATTTTGCTCCCTATCACCAGTATAAACATGCACTCATCCGTTCGTTCTTTCCCCCTTTTCGCCTTGAGTCAGTGTATGCTCCATGCTGTAATGGCTTCTGCTTGGATAGCCTTTCTCTGCCACCGGAGATCTGAAAGCTTGGCAGAGGCTGAAGGGGGCTTTCTTTTCTGGAGAGAAATGGGTGCGGAAGCTGCTCCAGCTTTCATGTCCCTGGCAACTCTGTTATTGTTGGATGCCCTTTTTATAGGCTGCTGGTCCTAATCGGGCTGTTTTGCCTAAGCCCCTGTGTTCCTGGGAAGGAGGGGTGTGTGTGTGTTATTGGACCTGTCTCGGCACTAGCGTGAGGGGCAGTGCTGAGGTGGGGAACCCTGCTGTTTGCCTTCTCCAGCATTATTTGCTGAGCGGCAAACTCATGGGCACAGGAGTGGATATGTATTGTGCAGACTCCTGCTTTTGAGTCTGCATGTGACTAATGTGGGAACTGGAACAGAGACTTCTCTTATTTTTGTAAAAAAATAAACCATGTTGGTTTTGTGTACACATGGAGATGGAAGCGAAACGCAAAGAAACACCAACCTTGTTCAGTGGGATGCTCTTAATAGTTTCCGTATTTAATATAGACGAAACCACTCTATAATACTTGAAATAGTCTTCTAAGAGACTTGTAAATTAATTTAACATGGATTAACTGACAAAAAGGAGCTAATTAGACTCATGGAAACGCCAGACAAAGGCCTGCTGGAACAAGTGGGTTATAGCTAGTATGATGAATCTTCAGAAAATGTCTGTCCTGGGCTTGAATCTTGAGATCTCTGCAGTTTCATGCTGTGTTGTCAGGACACGAGAAGAGGCTAGACCAGGAGTGGAGAACTTCTGGCCCTCGCAACTCCCATCAGCACAAGCCAGCATAGTCAAAGATTATAGGAGTTGTAATTCAATAACAAGGGGCTGCAGGTGCCAACATCCTTGGACTAGACTCTAGAGCATCCAGCCTTAACTTACAGTGGAGAGAAGAAGGACTGTCTCAGTCGATATTACAGTGCAGAAACCCAGGCCAGGCATCGGGCTCGGGAGACCCGTACATACACGGTCACTGTCGTTTCAACAACAGGATATATGTTTGGAGGCTGGTCCTAAAAATCCTAGCTTTTGCTGCAGGCCCTCATGGTTGTAGTGGAGAAAAACTAAACTACAGAAAAGCAGGGAAGGTCTGGAAAGGATTCCAGTGGCTGATGTGGCAGGTATGAGAGTGAAGCATCCTCATTTTTCCCAAGTTGGAGAAGGCTGTTTTAAATGCCATTTAATGGTGTGTGGTTCAATGTAGCCTAGATTTGCCACTGTTCCATGAACTGGTTTCTACCTCATGCGGCCGCACTAAAGTCTTGCCAGCAAAAGTAGCAACCTTGCAAAAGGGTGCTGACAAGCTTTGCTTGCATTTGTCTGAGCAAAGGAGGTTCGTCTTGATTCCGGGGATGACTTCTGAAAGTTATTGCATGATGTTTCTTTTATGCTGAGGACAGAGAGATCAGAAAGTGAGTGGCCCAGCCAGGACATCTACATCATTCTTTCAGACTCTTTGAAACTGATAAGGCCTGTGGTTCCAGCTATGAACCACTCCATAGCTATTTGTGACCTCCTGAGAGAACTCAAAATGCTTAATGTTAACAGCACCTTCTTACTATTTTTGTGTGAGAACATCCAAAGGGAGCAATCCCAATTGCATCCAAAGTGACAAGTAGGGGAATAACTACACCGGCACATTTTCATAGCATCTCCTCTCTCTGAATTCGGTCCAGTTGGCACCAGTTTTGGTGCATAGCCCACTCACCTTGTATGAATTCCGGGAAGAAGAAAAGTCTTACGTTCTCTTTCTGCCAAACTCAGCAAGGAAGTTGCTGGGGAGGCGGGGGATGAAACAAGTCAAGTGGGGAGGAGAGTGTGCAAGGGAGTGGGTAGCAGAGATGGGATGTAGAGAAACCTGCAGTGGAACAGAAACGAGGGTGCTATGGAGTGCAAAGGCAGGGAAAGGAACACAGAATACTGCCTTATACAGAGTCAGACTATTGCAGTAGGTCTCTGAGATTTCAGACAGTCTTTCTCAGCCCTACCTGGAGATACCAGGGATTGAAACTGGAACTTTTCACATGGAAAGTATGTGCTGTTCCCTTTCCCATACTGGTTAGCAGTGGATGCACATATACCTAAAGCGGGAGAGAAAGCGAGCTGTAAGATGGAGAGGGATGCAAGGAGATTTCTGGAGGGGGAAAACAGAAAAAGGAAATAGCAGTACAGACCAGTGGCACTTCAGACAGCGAAAAGGAGGCCTAACAGGGATGCAGAGAGCCAGGAACATGCTGTGGGCCACGCAGAGAAAAGAGGCATTAACAAGACATTGTTTTTAAAAAGAGAACACTGAGCAATAAAATAAAATTGGAATAAAATGTTGTTCCTTTGCAAGCCTAACAGAGTAGCCCTGCTAAGTTAATACAACTATAAAAGTGTCTCTTAGTATTTGAGTTGTGCACCCTTGAAACGGACCGATCAATAATACATGCTTTCAGCTTTGCAATCAGCAGTCATTGAGTAAGAACAGTCACTTACTTTTTTTCTAACCAAGATTTTGCTACCTTTCCAATTATCCTGATGTGTTCTGTCCTCAAAGCTTGTGTATCAAGTTGCTATAATAAGTATTAACATTTTGTCTGCTTTTTTCTGTTCAGACCTTTGGGACCAATACAGCCATTGCTATCTAACAAGCTTTCTTGTCTGAAGATGCAACAAGCTATTCCAGGAATCCCATTATTTGAAACACAGGCAGTGATAAGGGTCACCGGACCCTGAGTCCTTTCTGATTTCTGATACCGTTTGTTTCTAGAAAGTCTTGGGGTGTTGAGTTCCTCCTCTACCCCCACCCCAGAAAGGCTTGGCTCACTGTGATGGGCTGAAAGAATATAGATACCTTAGATGGTTACCCTAGCAGGGGCCTCTGTGAACAAGTGCTGGAATTACAAGGCTATGACTGATGCTTATTTTCCTTACAAGGTTGAAATCTAGAGCTACTATTGTTAAACCCGATAGCCACCAGAAAGGGGAAGAGACTTCAACTGTGGGATCAAAGCCAGGAAAACAAATGTTGTCAACTTGTCTGCTTAAGAGAAAAGGGGTTGCATCTGAAGAGAGCGTCCTGCAATGTGTGCCTATTTACTGGAGGGCGAATGTGCAGACTGGCAGCAACATGGAGTTTTTGGAACCCATAAAGACTTCAAGGCATTGCTTTGATATTTTGTTATTGCTGTTTGTGCTGGCTGCATTATCCCCATGTCCCATGAATTATTTTAAAGTGTTCTCGAGGGCAGAACTGATCAACTGCAGGCTTCTCTGCTGAGTACTCCAGCCAAGGGGTCCCTGAAGCTCCAGCTGTGTGTGTGCTTTTTCTTAGCTAGTTGGACTTTCCCCCTCCCCACTCTACCCCAAGGAACACACACTGGCATGACTCAGTCCTGGGGCTTAGGAAAGGCCAGTTCACAGATCTCTGCTTGTGCTGGGAAGCAGTGAAGAGAGGTAAGCATCCCAGAGTCTGGGAAAGGCAGCAGACAACTGTGGTCCCATCTTCAAAGGAGCTGAAGAGGCCCCACATGCTTCCATCTAAATATTTATTCCCCCCTCCAATGTATCTTAACATTTCTCCAAGTGTTGAATCAAGCTATTCTTGGCTTTGTCAACAAGAGGAAAAATACAAACGAGCTGAGGATCTTTTCTCATTGCTGTTCTACTTTCATATTCTTTGGTGCGGTTTTGGGTGCGCTCACATCTTTGAGTCAGTGAATCTGATGCTGGCAAAGCCTATGCAGGTTGAGAATCTTCCAGTAGACTTAGATACAGGTAGGTAGCCGTGTTGGTCTGCCGTAGTCGAAACAAAATAAAAAAAATTCCTTCCAGTAGCACCTTAGAGACCAACTAAGTTTGTTATTGGTATGAGCTTTCGTGTGCATGCACACTTCTTCAGATACACACAGACTTGGTACACAGGGACAAACTTGGCAATTGAGTTTCCTGCCGCAAAAGGTACCTTTTGAAGACTGAACCTTCATTTCTGTGCTTCAGATGGAATGGGACACCATGGTTTCCCATTGTGTCTGGACAAAGCCTGTGTAACCAATGAGAGAGCAAAAACAGCAAGTACAGTGAATATTGCACCTTTCCAGTTTGTATGTCAAGTTTTAGCCTGTTTACTGTCCCTCTGTGTTGCTCTTAGCAGAGAATATATGCCACTAAACTTGTTAGTTTCTGGTGTGATTGTCTGTCCTGAGGGGTCCCATGTGCCCAAACAGCACCAGATACGTTCAGTACTAATACTGCTAGTACTCCGTGGTCAGAACTTGCTGTACTTTGGCTTGGGAGTATCTTAAGTAGACGTGTCTCCACTTACTTTACCCTTGTGTAAAAATTCCCCTTTCAAACCATATCTCATAAAAGGTAAAAGACTTAAGCCTCTGTTTTCCAGCTGCCTCACGCTCACTCTCTGTTTGATCATGGTCTCCTCTGCTTTGGAAAGCTTTTTTCTTGGGTATTAAATGAGACAAGGCCATTTAGGCAACGTCCCTTTGACTGTGGTGGTTCTCATGTTTGTTTCCTTTCTGGAGATGCTCTTTGCTTCTTGTCAGGGAAGCTTTTGATCTGCTAGCTTCCCCATTGAATTTTCCAAGTGCTGATTTCTGTGTATCTTGAAGGAGTGTGTGTGTGTGTGTGTGTGTGTGTGTGTGTGTGTGTGTGTGTGTGTGTGTTTGGGGGATGGTGTTGTGAGGTATGTCATGCTGGTAGCTTGGATTTCTGCATTCATGCGCATGTCCCCTTTGAAGCCCTCATTTATTTATTAATCTTTAAACATCAAACTAACAGTGGACCTGTGGCACTCTAATCATTTCAGCTCATGTAACGGAAAGAATGCTTCCTCTTTTGGCAGCTGCAAGTCCCTGTCCCCTGTCTCCAACTCCCCACCCGCCCCTGCCCCTCCAAACAAAAAGGGGGGAAAAGAAAAGAAGAAGACAACAGCCTCTTCCTGATCTCAAGGTCTCTGAACGAACTTGGCAAACTAAGTAGCAGTGCAGTGAATTGCATCCTTTTGCAGCAGCCTTTTGTTGTAGGAGTGTGTGTGTGTGTCCCTCAGTTGTTAGGTAGGAGGATTTATAAAAGAAAGGCTGCTGAAATATTGGAGGGGGTGTGTGGGTGTGTGCAGCCTTTCCACTATAATGTATATACTGTAATGTAAAGATCCAGGGAGAAATATGTTGCTTCAAGTAATTGCCTCTGTTTAACACTCTGACAAAGATCATTGTGACCAATGTGCTTATAGGACTGTGTTCAAGGCTTCTCCAGCATGTCATGGGCTCCCCAATTGCCTCCCACACTCCCAGCTGCACTTTTGCAGTGGCTTCTCATTTGAATCTATGACGTGCGACTTCAGGTGCCTGTTTCGATTGTTGCTCACCTGATACTCACCTCACTCCAGTTCATCTAGCGTTAGAGTCTATGTAGCAAAGTTTGGACAGCTCAGAACTAGCTAAAAGTGCCAAATGATTGGTCTTATTTTTATCCCCATTTAATATAGGCAGTAAGGCTCTTGAAACAGGGGCAGAGAGTAACAGCCTTTCTAAATTAGAATGGTGGGGGAGAATAATGTGGTGTGTACTCCAGGACTGGTGAGGAAACTTCCAATGCCTTAAAATTTCGAACACTTATTTTATTTCCCTTTAAAAAGAAGGCAGCTCTTAAAATTATTGTGTTGGAGGCCTCTTTCTTTTGTGACTGAGAAGTGAGAAGGCTCAGACTGCTGCTACCATCAAACAAGAGAGTGTTTCTGAGCTGTGAGATTCTACTTTGCACATGCAGTCCTGACTGATTTATATTAACTCTAGAAATATTTTTCTAGTTTCTAGGGTAGCTAGTATTTGGCTTGGGTTTTGCCAGTTTTTTTATCCACAAGTTTCTTTTTTTAGACTTGAGATGCCATAAAGAAACAAGACTCTCATCTTTTGATTTCATAGCTTATGCGTGTTTCTCTCTCTGGGGGTGGGATTCAGCATCACACTTAG
The DNA here is from genome assembly GCF_964188315.1 of Podarcis muralis. Taxonomy (NCBI): domain Eukaryota; kingdom Metazoa; phylum Chordata; class Lepidosauria; order Squamata; family Lacertidae; genus Podarcis; species Podarcis muralis. Next base: position 31,751,067 of record NC_135656.1, read on the forward strand.
GCAATTCGGCTTGCTAGATGAATCAGTCCCCCATTTCCCCCCCCCTGCATTCTGTTTGGGGGTTCTTTTGAGTACCGTAGTTATGCATAGAATTACACTGTCAACAGCAGTTTCTCAAACTTTGATATCTGGCCAATAGTTCTCCTGCAGCCCCTTCACCCCACATTAAAATGGGAGGCATTGTACTAAAGCATTTTGCAGAGCACTGTAGGAGCACCTTTCCTTGCAAGATAGCCCAGACCAGGCATGGCCAAACTTGGCCCTCTAGCTGTTTTGGGACTACAATTCCCATCATCCCTGACCACTGGTCCTGTTAGCTAGGGATGATGGGAGTTGTAGTCAAAAAACAGCTGGAGGGCCTAGTTTGGCCATGCCCTGGCCCAGACAATATTGCTTCCCATTATCCCTCCCCTTAGCCTTGTGTCAGTCAGGCCCTAGAATTCAGACCATGCTTTCTGGGCAGTGGTGAGCTTTGTGGGATTGCCCTGCATCTGTCAGCTCAGAAAGCAAGGGGGGGAGGTGCTGCTGCTGCTGCTGCTGCTGCTGCTGCTGCTGCTGCTGCTGCTGCTGCTGCTTGGGCCTCCCCACTCCAAGAGGCACCGGAGTGTGGTGAATTTGTGTGCAACACGGTAGCTAACCTTTTCAAAGCACTCTTGAGCTCTCTTGCAGCACACTCTACTTTAACAGCAATTGGTGAAGACCTCTTGAGCTCTTCATAAGAGGAGAAAATGTGTATTGGCATTTTTAACTTTAAAAAAAGGTAAAGGACCCCTGGATGGTTAAGTCCAATCAAAGGTGACTATGGGGTTACAGCGCACATCTCGCTTTCAGGCCAAGGGAGCCAGCGTTTGTCCAGACAGCTTTCCGGGTCATGTGGCCAGCATGACTAAACCACTTCTGGTGCAACGGAACACCATGACGGAAACCAGAGAGCACGGAAACGCCGTTTACCTTCCCGCCGCAGCGGTCTCTATTTATCAACTTGCACTGGCATGCTTTCGAACTGCTAGGTTAGCAGGAGCTGGGACAGAGCAATGGGAGCTCACCCCATCACGCAGATTAGAACCGCTGACCTTCTGATCGGCAAGCCCAAGAGGCTCAGTGGTTTAGACCACAGCGCCACCCGCTTTACGTGTACTGTCTAGTCACCTAAATCCTGTATTTCATGCAGAGATGTCTGTGTTAACGTTTTAACATGCTGACTAATTCCATGTCCTGTTTGTAAGCTTTCTGAAACATCTGGCTAGCTGCTGTTGGATATAGAAGTAGATGGACCCCCAGTCTGATCTCGCAAGGCACTTCCTAAGTTCTTTTGTTGTTAATGTGTTGATACCTCCAGGCCAAAGCTGAGATGCTGTGATAGCGCAGATCTGTCACAGTCTCCCCTTTTAACCAAGACTATCAGTATCAGCTTTTTAGAGCATTCATTTTTGCATCTTTTCACATGTGCCTCTATACTTTACCAACTTAATTTGGTAAGCTGCTTTCATTTGTGTACGAAGACAGAGATGAATGCTATGGAAGGACCCTGCAAGATTCCACTAAATTACAAGTAGTCGTATATGTTTACATAAAGCTTGGCAGGTTCATCTGAGAAAGAATGGTACAAATGAGGTTGGACTCCGCTCTGCTGGACTACCCTTGGCTCGAGTGTCAAATAACACAAGTTCCTATATTAGGCACCATCTGTTCTTTCTAAAATCTAGCTTTTGGAAGGCCTGATGCTACTCGCCCTCTAACTTGGGTTTTGATTCTGGAGTCTTCTACTCTTTCATGCGTTCCAGAGGCTTTTTCGGCCGTTAATCGAAAATATAACCAAAATGAGAATGTGATCTTCAGAAGATCTGGAGAATTCCTGATCCTAATGTGTTATCCCGGAAAAGAGGAAGGAGCAGGGCCAATCGTTCAAAAGCCAAAGGTATCCATAGCCCAGAGGCAGCATTGAGTGACTCATTCCTTGGAAGCAGTTGCTGCCAGCGGCAAAATCGGAAGTGGCCTCTAGTCTTCTGTTTTCATTTAATATTCTGTCCCAGGGCAGGAAAATGAAAATGGCATGGAGATGCCATCAGATGGTGTTATCCCATAGCAGTGAAGTGATAGGAATGTGCAAGAGTTCAGTGGCAAGGTGGATTTAGAGAAGGGAAGCAGAGGTGGAATGAAGTTGTTTTCTCTGTAAATCTTTTTAATGTGTTCAAAAGCTACCCTGAAAGTCCGTGATGATCATTTTGCTGATTTTTGTGCATTGCAGGCGAAAGGATTTAATTGGTCCTATTGAGAGAATATACTTTTCCTTTCCTTCACCCATGGAATGTGTTGTGTCTTTGGGATTCCCATGTAATTTATACAACAGACAGAGGAAAGCAGACAAATGAGCCTTAAAAGTAAAGGAGGGAGCTGTGGAGAAGCCCCTTTGAGGGGAGGTTTTTATTGGCCAAACTCTAGGAAGGGAAAAAGGTGGGCAAGGGATGCAGAGCTGGGAGGGGGAGAGGAAAAAACGAGTCTGGAGGAGGTGGCTGAATGTTGTGTGCTTACGAGCTGCTGTCCCATTCCTTTAAGTCTCTTCCAATTAAAAGAGCTTCGGACTGATGTCTTGCCAGTGGTGGGAATTGGTTGGGAGAGGAGGAGCTCAGAAGTTAAAGCGGGACTTATTTGTCAACCTCTGAGTAAAAATAGGGTAGCGGCTCTTATCGGGGCATGCTGTGTGTGTGTGTGTGTGTTGCTGCATTTGTGCCTCGTGTGTCTCTCATTCTTGAACTGTGTTCCTCTGCGCTCTGTCTCTCCCTTCTTTCTTTGTGCCTCACTCACAGGCCCTGCCATGAATTTTCTCTGACCCCTTGGGGCCATTCCCACATGAAGCTTTGATGTGTGTGCCCAGAGCTTGATTGACAAGGAAGTTTTAGTGGCAGCAACTGGAGAATCGAAGAGAAAAGGGCAGGGCTTTGAACTAAAGGGCTTTGAGCTCCGAGATGCTGTGCTTAGTTATCTCCTTCAGAATGTTAATTATTCATCATGATAATTGGGCAGGAGAGGGGAAAAAGAGAGGGGAGGTTATTAAAAAATTCCAACACTAACACGCTACAAAAACCTCATTTTCCAACGTTGTGACTGGCGTGAAAAGGATAGTGTGTATGTGAAGGGGTTTGGGGAGGGGGGCCTTTTTTCTTCTTTTTCTTTTTTAATCCATTCCCTAAATAGTAGGATCCCTTCAGATGAAGGCAGCGGGGACATCAAAGCTTTTGTAAGAGTTTTCTTGGGGGTTTCTTAACTGTGTCTGGTACTTTTTAATTAAAAAGTTTACGGAGAGCCGTCTTTGTGACTGGCTTCTGGTGGAGCTGGCAACCCTGGGTCCCGCTGCTTGAGAAAGAAAATGTTTTTAAGGGGCCTAATAAATATTGTTTCCTACTGCTAGGATGTCAGGTTGGCACTGTGAAAGACCTCCTCGCTAGAAAGGAGGTGAACCTCCTGGTGCTGAGGAGGGCAGGGAGTGTGGGCTTTTCCTGGGAGCTAGACGTTGTCGGCCACTTTGAGTGCCCATGCCCACCTCCGCCCCTCAGGTGCTCATTCCAAGTCTATGGCGAATGGGTCAGGAAGAGACATTCTGCAGTCAGTTATGCAGGCTTATTCTTAGTATCCTGACATTGTTTCACACCAGTCGCTTCAAATAATGGAAGCAACGTGGTTTCTGTGGCAAGTGAATATAGATCCTGTCCTCTTTTGTTCCAATACAGTGGTACCTCTGGTTACGTACTTAATTCGTTCCAGAGGTCCGTTCTTAACCTGAAACTGTTCTTAACCTGAAGCACCACTTTAGCTAATGGGGCCTCTCGCTGCTGCCGCGCCGCCGGAGCACAATTTCTGTTCTCATCCTGAAGCAAAGTTCTTAACCCGAAGCACTATTTCTGGGTTAGCGGAGTCTGTAACCTGAAGCGTATGTAACCCGAGGTACCATGTACATAGCTTTCGGACCCAAATCAGAGGTTCTCCATCAAGAACACTGATAATGGAATGATGTGTTTGGTGGGAAGCATAAGATTTCCAGACTTACGATGCTGGGAATTTTTGCCTCAGTGTGCATCACCTTTGTAGGTATTTACATGGAACAGGATTTGCTATGTTGTTGCTCCTTTAGTTTGGAAAGATCCTTGTGGAGCTTGAGTTCTCACCATCCTGAATAACTTAAGAACTCTCAGGTATGTTCCATCCAGACCTAGTGAGCTAAGTTTCTAATTTGTCAGTAAGTCCTAGAATGTCATCATCTTCCCCCCTTCATGACTTAGTTCTTCAGATGCCCTCGTTTCCAGGAAAGTGGTTTATTAGCAGATATCCAGTATTATTATTTTTTGCAGATGCAAAAAAACTCATCCAGCTTTGCTCCAATCTCCCTATCTTCCTTTTAGCATCCTTTTAGCATCCTTTCTCTCCTTTGTCATCTAATGCCTCCTTTGTCATCCAACTGCCTCCATGTCCTGCTTCTGACATACTTAAATTTTGTATTGTTTAATACTTTCAGAACATGTTCCTCACTCCCTCTCCCCACCCCACAAGCATTGCTAGGCACTTAAAAGACTTGGGGTACATGCCCATGACACCCGCTTGTCCTAATTTATATTTATAGATGTCTCTGGGTGTGAATTAAGATGGTGGGTATCTCTAGAGCAAGGGGTGGCAGGTGGGTCTCAGAAGCACTGTGCTTTGCAAGGCACCCAGCTGCCCTCTAAGCAAACAAATGTTACCTTTCAACTTCCTTTTAAATATAGATAGATACATAGATAGATGGTAACTAAATCTTGTTCTTTTGCTGTTGTCGTATATTCATATTTATAGGATTCTTTTTTAATTGCCCTGTATTATATATTGTTGGCTAACTTGGGTGCTTGATGTAGAAAGTCAAGATATTAAATTTAATTATTTATCCACAAATCCCCATTATTTAAGTTTTCTCTTTTGAAAACAAATGTGACTGTGCTGGACATTCTGGGCAACTTTCCACTTACATATGTATTGAATTTAGCAGCACAGTCAGTTCATCAACACTTAACATCTTACACCAGACTTCTCCAATGTAGTGCCCTCCAGATGTTGTTGGACTCCAAGCTCCCATCGGTTCCATCCACCATGGCCGGCCATCGTAGTCCAAAACAGTTGGCAAGCACCAGATTAGGAAAGGCTGGGCTACATTGTGATTGTCTACATATATAAAGGGCTTTGCTGCCAGCATGGTGGCATTCTCAGTATTCTTGAAAGGCAGTGACCTGGTTTGCACTGAGTGGTAAGCCATCGTTTGTTTAAAAGTCTACAAGTTAACCACAAGTTGTCCTGCGGACAATTAAATCAATGATTACTTGGTTTTCCAAAGTTTGGTTTGTTGCTTCTCCTGCTTCTCTTGCCTTGTGCCTTTACAGTTTGGTAAGCATCATCTAGGATGGGGTGGTCAAACAAACCATGGTTAAGGAAGGATGCTGGGAGTAATGCCAGGTCACTGTTAGAACAAACCAAGGTTCAAACCATTGCTGCAACAAACCATAGCTTCAGAGTGTAGTTTGTTGGCAGTAAGTAAACCATTGTGAAGTTGTTGGGCAGGGTTCACACATAACATTAAGTCAGTTTAGTAAACCATGGTTTAGCATTATGTATGAAACCAGCCATGTTGTGACAAGCAAGATTTCCCCACTTTTAAGTTTCAAGGAAACATTACAGTTCTGTGCATGCATGTTCCCAAGGCTGAGGGGAGAGGTATTTCTGGCCCTGGCTGTGTTTCTTCTAACCCTGAATATTTTCTCTTGTTAATAGGCTAACCTCTTCCCTGCTGCCATTGTACATTTTGGATCTGAGATGCAGAACGGTGAGTCACTTATCTTGTTCCTCTCCATAAGAAACTCTGCATAGTTGTTACATGAGCATCTAGATGAACTGTGTCCATGGTTTCAGCTATGGTGGCTGAACTCTGATTAATGTGTTGGGCATAAATAAGTGGATATTGATAGCTCGGGGCTCTTAGAGGTTCATAAAACCTTTTTGTTTGATACAAATTAAATGATAGCCCAGTATGGAAATGATTGTAAGGAAAGTGCCCACTCTGGTTTAAGGTGAAATGAACTGAATCTTAGTGCCATTCATTGTTCGCTGTAGAAATTTTGGGTCACAAGTGGCTTTTTTTTTCAATTTGGGGGTGAGGCCTGTTTTTAGGTGAAAAAATGTGCTTCCTATATACCACCCCTTTCTCAATTCTTTTTTGACTCGGCTAGGGAGTACTCTTTGTCCTATGGTGTGTATCTTGAGTTAGCTAACAGCTATAGAAATCTTAATCATGCAAAATAGGTGAGGTATTATCTTTTTTGAATTGGCCCATCTTCAGTTAGTGTGCAGAATTCCCCACTTTTTCAGGGTAGGTACCGTATTTTTCCCTCTATAACACGCAGATTTTTTCTCCTAAAAAGGAAGGGGAAATGTCTGTGTGTGTTATAGAGCGAATGTGTGGTCCCTGGAGCCAAAAAATCAAGCAAAAGTCAAATCGCAAGTCACGGAGAAGGGAAACCTGAAAAGAGGAAGTGGCAGCTTTCCTGCATTCTGCCTCAGGGTCTTACTGCCCACCCTTCTCTGTTTCGTTGCTGTGATTGCTGAAACAGAACAAAGAGCAGGGAAAGCCCCTCCCCTCCAGGCAAGCAGAGTGTCGTTCTTTCTAATTCCTCTCTGTGCTCCGGTGCTGCTGGGGGAGAGGGAGAGAGAGTGGGGGAGGGAGAGGGAGAGGGGGGAGGGAGAGGGAGAGAGGGGGGGGAGGGAGAGAGAGGGGGAGGGAGGGAGGGAGGGAGAGAGAGAGAGAGAGAGAGAGAGATGGCTGGCTTGGGGGGGGACTTTTGCCTTTCTTTCCTCCCACCGGTTAAATCCCTCTCCAGCATCCTTAGCCAGCTGCTTCTCTGCACACCCCTCTCATGTCCCTCCTTTGTTTTTCCTTCGCTCCCCACTTAAAATGTGGTTACAAAGCATAGATCAACATGGATCCTCAGGATCTTTGCATTGGGTCACCCCAAATTCACCATCAGATCACATAGCATGTCCATGGCTACAGCCTGCACCAAAAAAATCACGCACCCACTGTTGCCTGGGGCTGCAATGGAGCAAAAACGTGGTTAAAAAGCATGGATCCTCAGGATCTTTGCATTGGGTCACCCCAAATTCACCATCAGATCACATAGCATGTCCATGGCTACAGCCTGCACCAAAAAAAGCACGCACCCACTGTTGCCTGGGGCTGCAATGGTGCAAAAATGCGGTTACAAAGCATGGATCCACAGGGATTCTCAGGATCTTTGCATTGGGTCACCCCAAATTCACCATCAGATCACATAGCATGTCCATGGCTACAGCCTGCACCCAAAAAAAGCACGCACCCACTGTTGCCTGGGGCTGCAATGGTGCAAAAATGTGGTTACAAAGCATGGATCCACAGGGATTCTCAGGATCTTTGCATTGGGTCACCCCAAATTCACCATCAGATCACATAGCATGTCCATGGCTACAGCCTGCACCCAAAAAAAGCACGCACCCACTGTTGCCTGGGGCTGCAATGGTGCAAAAATGTGGTTACAAAGCATGGATCCACAGGGATTCTCAGGATCTTTGCATTGGGTCACCCCAAATTCACCATCAGATCACATAGCATGTCCATGGCTACAGCCTGCACCCAAAAAATTACGCACCCACTGTTGCCTGGGGCTGCAATGGTGCAAAAACGTGGTTACAAAGCATGGATCCACAGGAATTCCCAGGATTTTTGCATTGGGTCACCCCAAATTCACCATCAGATCACATGTCTGTGGCCACAGCATGAAGCACAAAAATGATACATCCACTGTTTCATTCAGAATGTTTTTTCCCTTGTTTTCCTCCTCTAAAAACGATGTGCGTGTTATGGTCAGGTGCGTGTTATAGAGCGAAAAATACGGTATTTAGACCTTAAGTAAAAATTGGGTCCAAAGTATGGCAATTTTATGTATATGTTCTGCATCTAACTTATTTTTTTGGACCAGACACTAATACAGTAAATGTCCACGTGAACATTTCACAGTTGTCTCTCTCCATGGTTCACTGTTAATCTGAGGACAAATGTCTGTGTGGTGCATACTGTTCTGGACATCTTTAAAATGCAGCAGGACTGACCACCATAGTTGGGTGGGCTTTAGGGGGATTTGTCTGCAGGGGAGATCAGAGCAGGGTTGTGCTGCACGTTGAAGATAACATCTGGTAGTCTCTCCTAACGGTTCAATTTACTAGGAAACTGCCAAGAACTAAATGATAAAAGAAACATATACAAGCAGGGGGAGACACCATCCCTGTCTGCCAGTTCTATTTTTGTGTAATATTGCCGTCTTTACTCAACTAGTTCACAGAATAGGGTTTGATAGACAGATGCGTGTTCTAAAATACACAATCTTAGAAGTTGAGATAAATGTTTCACAGGTTTGGAGAAGAGTCCTGAATAGGATTAGTCCAGCTTGTTGGGGCTATTGGTTTCACAAAATGACAGAGTTGCGTCATGGGGCTTCCTAGCTCTGAAGGACAAGAACTTTGTGTGAGGGGTGTGTGTGTCTGTTTAACAGATTATCTGAGGTCGGACCTCCTGGAATCTGCTGTGTCCCCTTCTGAAGCTGACATCTTAGTAGCTAGGTAAGTAGTGTGAATAATTCTTTTTGAAGCTGTTGTGGATGAATGAGTTATCATAGAATCATAGAATTGCAGAGTTGGAAGGAATCCCAAGGGCCCTCTAGTCTAACCCCCTGCAATGCAGGAATCTCAGCTGAAGCATCCATGACAGATAGCCATCCAACCTCTGCTTAAAAAGCTCCAATGAAGGAGAGTCCACCACCTCCCGAGGGAGACCATTCCATTGAGTTGTTGCCTTGCCCAATGAAGAGTTTGCCAGCAGTTTACAAAGCTTGCTTTTACACGTGTTCTCCCACTGACAGCTTTGAACACCCCAAATGAATGAAGAGAGACCCCTGTAGTATCAAAAGCCATAGGGACTGGAAGGCATTTTTGCTGATACGCAACCTCTGGCTTTCGCAACAGTATTTGCAGTGCTTTACATTTTGGAATATGCAAGCTTAGCAACCGGAAGACCAATATGAGCATCTAATACTTACCTTTTCTCTCAGGCGGTTGTCTAAATCAGCACCTCCCACTAAGCGGAATTCAGATCCTGTTCTTAGTTCCCTACCTAAACCAAATGAGACTGATGGGAGCGTGGCAAGAGGGCACTCAGAAGCAGCAGTGGCTCCTGAAGCAGCACAGCCACCAGTAAGGAGGACGCCATCTGGGAAAGTGCCAAAATGGCTGAAGCTGCCAGGTACCATCTTCAGTGAGATACTTGTTCCTAGCCATTGTACTGCTCCTAAAAGATTCTGTGCGGCAGTCTGGCTCGTCAGCTACCGTATTTTTCACTCTATAGGACACACTTTTCCCCCTCCAAAAATTAAGGGGAAATGTGTGTGCGTCCTGTGGAGCGAATGCAGGCTCCTTGGTTTCGTGTTGCTTTCGCTGAAGCCTGGAGAGCGAGAGGGTCGGTGTGCACTGACCCCTCTCGCTCTCCACACTTCAGGGATAGCCGCCTGAAGCCTTTGGAGCACAGGCGCTCCGAAGGCTTCGGGTTCCTTTTGCTGAAGCCGGGAGAGCAAGACTCTCCTGGCTTCAGCAAAGAGGGAGAGCTGCGAAGCGGGAGGAGAAATGGAAGGGGCTCTGTTTCTCCTGCCGCTTCGCTGAAGGGGTGCTGAACAGAGGGGGGGAGAATTTTTTTTTCCTGTTCTCCCCCTCCTATGGTCCGGTGCATTCTATGGTCCGGTGCGTCCTATAGAGCGAAAAATACGGTAAGTGCATATCTGAATATCCTGATTTAGGGCTGGGAAGGAATTTCCCTCAAGCAGATCAGAGTTTTCCTTTCCTTTCCCACTACCCCCATACACCTTTCCTACTACCCATCTTAGGCATGGTACGCCATGCTTGTCTCCCCCTGTAAAACGTGGCTCTGCTCAGTCTCCTACCAGCAGAGCCCTAAAATATTCTAATGTACTTTTTAGTTTTCAGGGACCTATCATTTGGGAGGCTCTGGAAAGCTCAGCAGTGTGGAAGCTCCACTATATCAAAGTTTGTGGTAGAGGTTGCTTTCACAGTTGCTTTATGTTTGCATTTCAGGTGGGAAGCGATGAAGGACTTGGGGTCTCCACCTTCAGAAAGTTGCCTCACCTGGCTGAGAGGCAAGTTGGGTTGCTCTGTTTTCCTTCATCTGAAGCTGCTGAAAGACAGGGCCCAGCAAACGGATTTTTCAGAATAAAATTGCAAGCACCATTTTCTGTTGCCCATTCTGCTGCTCTGTGTGCAACGTTATGTTTGGGCGGTGGGTAAAGCAGAGACACACTCCAACCACGCTGTCGTTTAAATAACATGGAGTAGGTGCGGAAATTTGTAGAACTACTTTGCTGTATTTGTTGTGTAGGTGCAGGGAACTTCAGGACCAGGATGTTGAGGATAATTAAAAACCCAGTTGGGTGGTCATATATGACTCTGTGACACTTATGTCAGTTGTCACCTTTGTGTTGTATAAATTGTCACCAAATCCCCTATGTTGGAGGTTTGCTTCTGGTAACCCATAGGACTCCATGCCTGCCACACGCTGGACACTCCTTTTCCAGTGCTGCAGGCACCATACGTTGTTGCAATACTTTGTAGTTCTCAAAATCTGTTGGTAGATCTGAATGAAGAGATGCCTTAGGACCTGGTCAGTGAATACTCTTTTGGGGTAATAAAAACACACACATCCCTGCAAAATTGCTTCAGACAACATAGGTTAGTGATAGCCAAAAAGGATGTCATCTCAAAGTCTTCAGTATGTTGCTTTTAATTCTTTAATGCCATTGGCAAGTAGAGGCAAGCCAGAATGCACTTCCTGGCCATCTTTAAATTAAAGATATGTGTGATGCACGTGCAGAGGATGTAGGCAAGGTCACATGCCAAAACCCTTTTGGAGCTTCAGATCCATAACGAACCTTCCATTGGCTTATCTTTTTAAATATTCCAGTGTTCCCTGAGCCTCTTCCTACTTCCTTTTGAACACTAGCTTACGGTAGTTTCTGTTGATTTCATGCTGTCACTTCTTAAGAAGCACACAGTTCGCTTTGCTTTATGTGCATGTTTGAATCATGTATTTCTACACTGCTTTTCACTGGAAGAAAATATCACAAAGTGGCTTCCGAAAAAGCAAATGTAACAAAAAATCGATCATACAATATATAAAGCGATAAAAGAGACAAATCACTAGAAAAATGCACAGATGTCTTGCGCTTCAGGCTGAGCCCTACTTAAGGCTTCCATCAATTACTGGGAGCATTTGAGAAACAGCCAAATATAGTGGTACCTCGGGTTAAGTACTTAATTTGTTCCAGAGGTCCGTTCTTAACCTGAAACTGTTCTTAACCTGAAGCACCACTTTGGCTAATGGGGCCTCCCGCTGCCGCCAGAGCACTATTTCTGTTCTCATCCTGAAGCAAAGTTCTTAACCCGAGGTACTATTTCTGGGTTAGCAGAGTCTGTAACCTGAAGCGTATGTAACCTGAAGCATATGTAACCCTGAGGTACCACTGTACTGCTTTTTCCTTCGCTACCCTCAGAGCCTTCAGATGTTCAACTAGTTCATATCTTTGTTGAAGTATTATTCTGTATTCCACCTGTATCTTTTTTTTCCTGAGCTGCCTTTTCTTCAGTTTAAGCTGTCCTCATTTCTGTTTCCTTGGTTGCTTTTTCTAAACCAACTGCTAATATTGTGCTCCCTCCATGTCCAGTCCCTGGCAGCATGAACAAGCACCGGCAACTGCTTCCTGTCAACCCATAGTTCAGATTAGGCCCAGAAAGATCAGAGTGGCAGCATCTTACGACCCCTGCCCACCAGCAGTTTCAAGGGCTCGGGTTTCTGCGTCCTGGGAACTTCCTAACCATGCCAACTCCTGATACCAGGCTTGCCAGAAGGCTGCCAAAATAGTAGCAAGGTGGAAAATATTTACTCTGGGAGAGAAAAACACCACTGGCTTGCTAGTTGGCATCATTTTGGTCTGAACTGCGATAATATCTGGTAGTTTTCAGAACTTTTGACGTTTGTTCTCAATGAAAACACTGTTATTATATAAAAATGCATTACAAAACAGGAAAAAATATGTTATTCTAACTGAGGACTTTTACAATGATTATTCCAATGTGCAGCAAAAGGAACCCATCTGTGCAGCGGTTAATCACAATTTGTTTCCAGTTGGAGTCATATCAATATATAGTTGGCATGTCTATTTCAGCTGCAAGGAGTGCTTTCCCAGCTCCTCCGCAATATGCCATGGTCTGTTGATTTCTAGTGTGTTGTAATTACAAATGCAGTAAGTAGCATTTTCAATTAGAGCTTTGTGGTCCATTAGCACTTCTCCCCAACAATATCATAAAAAGGAACAGGTTGCAGCTTAATCCAGATTGTTATCAAATGGATGTTTCCCCTATAAAATTCACTAACCAGAAGGTATTCTCATCACATATGTATAACTCCCACCCATATATGTTGGCTCATTAAATCATTTAGTCTTGTCACTCACTTCTCCCTCCTCCCTGGTCATATTCAAAAATATGAAAGTTTCTCTGGGCCCAGGGAGCCTCTGCATACATCACATTATAAGCAAGGGATACCTGCTAGCAGATTGCTGTGGATACATGCAGATTGCTCTAAGCTGAGCCATGCAAGGTAGCTCAGCCATATACAGGGCAGCAGTGAGCCAACTGAGCGCATTATTCCTCCAGCCCTTATTGAATTCAAACCGTAACCCCTGTTAAATAATCAGTTGCTGAGGAAGGCCATTAAGGGCTCTAGGTCCTTAAATAGCATCTGCACCCATCTCTTCTCATGACCACAGTATGGTGCTCCCTAAACACTTGTGCAACTTCAAAGGCTTCTGGATCCAAGTGTGATGCAATTGCCCCTCTGTAAACAGTTGTGAAGTTAAGCTAATTTTTTTAACCCTGTGCTATGCTATTCAAAGGCCCTGGCTCTTCTACGTAATAGGTGACAAATAAGTGGAGGAGGAGAAATATCTCTGCTGCAGGCTAACAGATCAGGCTAGTTTGATACTAGATGGGTGCTAAGAGTTACACTTTTTTCCGAGAGTGGATAATTTGTAGGTGTATGGAAGCAGGGTGACCATAAGAGGCCTTTCAATTAGTCTCTTTTTGAATTGCACATCCTCTCCACCTACTTGTTCGGGTTCTCTATCAGTTCAGAGTAACCTGCTTCCTGTTCAGTGTGCCTGACATGGCCCATTTCCCTCCTGCCCCTGCTTTTCCAACAAAGAAAACAAGAGCATTGTACCATCTGAATGAACTTCAAAGTGGCTGGAAGGGGCACCAAGGGTTCCTGGCACTTGTCATTGTCTCCCAGACTGACCAACATTTCCCTTCAGGTCTAATTACTTCCAAATGCTTCCAGCCGCTTTGAAGAAAACCAGGAGGGGAGGGGGGGAGGGAAAAGGTAGGGAGAAAAGCTTCAGAGCACACAGGGAGCAGAGAGCAGTTAAAATAGCAAAGGCGCAGATCTTTAATGTCACCCAAAAACTGAGCCACCAAAGAAGATGAGTGTATAAGACAACAGCTGACGAAAACTGAATCCTGCTTGAACTGTACTGTTCCACACACACACTGCTGCCATCTGTGGTACTGGGAGGGTGGCTGCTACAGAAGACAAAGTGGAAACTAAATCCAGGCAAGGTTAGGACAGTGCCAATTCTAGCCTTATTACCCTTACCTGGAAGAATGTGGTCTGTGTGGTTCTTCAGTAAGTCCATTTCTCTGTGCTAGGAGCTTGGCAGATCTCATCTTTCTGCACTCTACGTTGGAGGTTTCTAATTGTTTCCTTTGGGCCGGTTAGTGTTGACACCCAAGCTGCTTTCTGGTTTTCCCTGTGATCTGCCCTTTGTATCTTTATACTGTAAGATCTGTCACATAATCAAGCAGCCAGCATTCTGCGCTGAAATGTTGTTCAAACAGAACACACACACTGCTGTTAGGACAGATCATACGCATTAGCATATGGGTCTCTGGCTGAAAGGTGTATGTGTGTTCTTGAAAAACAGAATTTTGTTTTATTGCTATATTTTTATTACAAGCCATGGAGGGAAACAGGGAAGGGATGACGCCCTGCGGATTGAAGCCCCAGACTGAAAATGCCAAGCTGTCTTGTTTCTAAGTTTTGACCATAAAGTTACTTACATTTCAAAGGTTGAGGGTTGTTGTTTTTTTTTCACTCACAACATTTTCATTAGAAGCTGTTCCTTGAAAAATGTAAAACAATTAGTTGATGCTGCTATAGTTTCTATACTGCAGCAATGCTTGCCGTTAAGACACATGTACCTCATAATCCCTAATTGTGGGTGGTCATTCAGTTCTTGCTTTTGCTCGTGTCTTCCTTCAAAGCGGAGATGAGAGACCTGTGGCCTTCCAGGGGTTGCTGGACTCTCATCAGCTTCAGCCAGCATGGCCAATGGTCAGGGAAGATTGGACTTCTAGTCCAACAACATACGGAGAGTGGCAGGTTCCCCCACCTCTTGTTCAGAGAGCCCTTCTTTGCTTGCACACATCCTGCCCTGTGTCAGATTCAAGATCTGCACTGGTTGCTGACTCACTTGCCTATCCTAAAACAACTGAGCAGGTAAGAGCCCTGGTTTGATTCCTACCTACACTGTCACTTAAAAAAAATAAAATCCCTATGATTGCATGTAGTAGTATTAATTTTCTTCTGCCTTCCTTTCTCCCAGGCAACAAATGTTTTAACACTGATACATATGCAATTGTAAAGTGTAGAGTGTTTCTTCTAGGAGCAATAATCAGTCAGGTGTGCATTAGGCAGACTGATGCACAGAGACTCCGGCTCAGGGCCCATGTTCAAAGGCTGAATTGTGACCAAAGTAGGGCTATGAATAGATTCAACTGCAGCAGCAACAAAAAGGACCCATCAGATCATAGCTGTCAACGTTTCCCTTTTTAAAAAAGGGAAATTCCCTTATTCCGAATAGGATTCCTCGCAAGAAAAGGGGAAAGTTGACAGCTATGCATCAGATAATCTCTAGAGTCTCAAAATTAAAATCTTGATCATGTTGAAATGAAGAAGATGCAGCTTGACTAGCACTTCCAGCTACATTGTATGGTTGAATCACACCTCTCTGCTGCCAGAGTTTATATTCCAAATAAATTTGTTTGGTACTGCACGCAAACTCACTGTGCCCTGTTTAAGACCAAGACTTTTAATAGTACATCTCTATCCCACAGAGTTCAATGAGACTTTACGCCCAAGTAAGTGTGTACACAGGATTGTAGCATAAATCAGGTGAAAAAGAGAGCCAGTTCCCTCTGACCCATTCATAGAGTAGGTGGTGGGGAAGGATAGCATATTACCATAATCCCCCCCCTCCCAATTTTTAGCACCAGGTTTGGGCCATCATTTGGATTTTCCCTTTAGAAATTTAAACAGAGACATCCTGTTAAGTCAGTGTGCAAGTGTATGCAGAACAGAGACCTACATGTGTTTTAGTTTAGCTTTGCTGTGGGTACATGTGTGTTTAAACCCATATTAAATGTTCTGTAGTACATTCACACCCCTTGCTTAATGGGGGATTAAGCTTTGTGTTTAGTCAAAGCTGCTCAACTCTGGTGATCGGCCTGTTTTATACAATTCAGAGCTATATAGGAAGCAGCTGCCTGGGCCATTTGCTCGTCCAAGGCCTAGACTACATTAAACCAAATGGAAATGGAGAAGATACTTGCAAATTACGGGAAAAGTTAGCCTTTAAGGCTGTTAACACTTTTGACCAGATCATTTTGAGCTCAGTGAGACTTGCTTCTGAGTAGACTAAAAGCAAGGTTTTAGGCTGGTACTTTAAGACACTTCGCTTAACAGATGGCTGTAAAAATTCTGATTGATCGGATACCTTTAACTTCTAGCCTAAGCCCTACAAGTATCCTTAATTTACATGTCAAGAGCAGTGTGGTACACTGGTTAGACTAGTGTGGGTCTGAGAACACACTGGTTCAAATTTGCATTCAACCAGGGTGACTTTGGGCCAGTCACTATCTCTCAGCCTATCCTACTTTACAGGGTTGTGGTGAGGATACAAATGGAGAAGAACTATGCACATTAGTTCTTGGGGGACACACGCAAAACTAAATACTGTCTTTAGTACTGCTCTTAAGCCCACATCCTCTGAAGTAAAGCCCCACCAACCTTAGATTCCCAATAAACGAGCACAGAGTGCATGCATTATCAGTAGTTTGTAGCATACGTTTTATGATGCAACAGAGTGCAACATTGTTTTCATGCTTTGTCACAATTGAGCAAAATAGCTATAAACATTGCACTACCATATTTGTCTAATGCAGACATAGCAAAGAGCTACAAATTCAATTTCTGGTTTAAGGAACCAGGTGGGAAAGAATAATGCCTAAGAGAACAACTCCCAGCTAGAGTAGACTACATGGACAAATACTTTGACCTGATACAAGGAGCATCCTAGGGTTTAGTGTTAATACACACTGATAAATCCACTTCTGTTTTTAAAATCTGATGAAGATGAGAATACTGGAAACGCTAAACCATGGTTAAAAGGCTGCTAAAGCAGGGCAACATGTAGCACTCCTAGAATTTGCTGGATTCCTAACAGCTCCTGCCAGAATCGCCACCAGTGGTAAGGGATCATGGGAGTTGTAGACCAGCAAGAGCTTACTCACCCCTCTGCAAAACCATGGTTGAGGCTGACAAAGGCAGAACAGGAGAAAGGGAAGTTGCTGTTGTAACGCTGGTTCCTAATTTATAGGCCATGGGTTTGTAGGAAGACAGCATTATGACAGTTCTGGGAAACGGCAGCATTCCACCTAACCCTCATCCTGTGTTTTTCAGTGTAAACATTACTGGGTATTTCAGAGCCAGCATTCAAAGCCAGCAGTCCTTCATCCCTGTCATTACCAATACGTAGCAACTGGTACCTTAGAAAAGTCATGCGCGTGCTATACCTATCAGGCAGCATGGCTGCTAACCACTAGCTGACAGTATCATTGCTGCCTGGGTCTTGTTCTGCCTCTTGGCGCACTCCTCTCTATATCCATTCGGAAGTAAGCCCCGTTGAGTTCAATGGGGTGTAGGCCCAGATCTGTGGGTATAGGATTGCAGCCTGTCAGTACCTCGAGTGGCAATTGCTTCTCCCTCTGTAGGCCTAGCCTTTATTTTGCAATAGAAAAAAAGATTCATTAGGCTATGCCCTGCCCCCATGTATATGGTTTACTATTTCACAGCTCTCTTCTCTCTCCCCCCCCCCCCCCCGTCCTGCCCCGCTGACACAGAGGGGCTGGGCTGTGCGTGATGTGGGATCCTCACACATGCTGTTTGTTATTCTGCCCCTTTTTGAAAGTTTTTCTTTCGTCCTACAAAGAGGGTGGGGGGGAGGCCAAACGACTCTTTGAAGCTACTTGACTTTCTATGATTAATTGCAACAAGGAGCCCCGCGCAAGGGAGGGAGACTATTTTTGATTTATTGAAGTTTCTTTGTGAGAACAAATTTATAGCAGAGGGAAGCAGCTTCTGAGAGGAATATCAAATGGTTAAAAGGTTCCAAGCACTCTTTGATGTCATGGCCCCAGTGGAATGCTGGAAAGGATTGAGGGACAAGCACTGTTTATTTATAAAATAAAGATCAGGTACCTGATGCTGGCACAGACCTGGGGCTCGGCTCCTGTTTAAGAACTCAGACAGCAGACAGGCCCGGAGCTGGCCTTTAAATGCCTGCTGAGGTGATGAGAGCCCACGGTGTGGGGAGCGCTTCCAGGCATACTCACTCTTTCCACACACCCCTACAGGAAGACACCTGCTTCTCCCATTGGAAAAGAAAGTGTAGACTCTGCCTGGCTGTGAATCGGAAACAGCAGCAGGCTAGGACGCAGCCTCAGATGGTGAGGTGTCACTGACTCCAGGCATCCCATCAGAAAGAGGGAGGGGTGGGGGGAGAGAGAGAAAAGATTCCAGCCCTTAGCAGCCAGCCTTTGACCATCATGGAGTGCCCAGAAAGAGAGATAGCAAACAACCGCAACTGCGCCGGCAAGGAAGGAGAGAGGTGATGAGAATATCGTCCGAGCAAGCAGAATCACGGCGGGGCAGATTCCATTTCAAAGCCTGTCTTCCACTTTGCTCCAGAGGTCAGGCCACGATCTTCCCTCTCGCAGGAATGTGGGCTTTGCCCCCATCAGGTTTCTAGAAGTCCAAAAGCTGTAAACATTAAGCGTTTTTAAGTTACTGTGAGCAAAGAGTTCTCCCCAAACTGTTTGGCTGATTTGCCTGAGTTCCAGTTGCCCAGTGAGGATATTACTAACCAGCCAAGCATCCCCCCAAAGGAAGGGGATTAAGATGCCTTTGCCCACATCCTTATCCTGTTAATTTAGGAATCCAAGCTGTGCGTTACATACCAGCTGCGGCAGCACTTTTTCCACGTGCTCCACATCCACCCTGGTCAGGTCCTCCGTTTGAGCCTGCCGTGCGGCTCGTGCGGCTGCCTCTGCAAGAAACACACAAGGCAGGCAAGGTGCAACAAGTAGGGACTGGGAAGGGTAACAGAAATGGCCTTTAGGGAGGAATGACATCTGTCAAGTAACAAAAAAGTTACTTTGAGAGGCTTTGCTTGGGAACAAATAAGTCTGCAATTCACAGTATTAATACTGGACTTTCAGCTCAGGAAGTGTTAACTTCTCACCACTCAGCGCTTTTTCCTTGCCCATAATTGTTCTCAACGTTCAGGCAAATGATCCCCAAGCAAAGCATGTGCTACCTTCTGAATGTGCACATGTCCACCTAGCTCCACCTAGCTGCTGAGGCTCTAAACAGTCCTGGTTGGGGAGCCTATGGCCCTCCAGGTGCCGCTCAACTCCAATTCCCATCAGCCCCAGTTAGCATAGCCGGTGGCTGCAGATGATGGGATATGTAGTCTTGCAACATCTAGAGGGTCCTAGGTTCCCCACCCCTGCAGCAGTTCATGAACTCATTCTGCTGAGAAAGTCCTAAGCTTTATATATCTGATGGAAGCATCATTAAAAATAAGCTTTCAGCATTTAAGCTGTATCAAGCCTGGAAAATCAAACTCTAATGCCCAGCTAAAGTATAAGGTTTCATGAAGAATCTACTAGTTTCTGATAGAAAGATCAGGGTCTTTTTTTCTTCAGGACTTGGTTTTTGTGCTGAACCAAGATTTAGCTTGTCCTGCTTTCTTCCTCCTAGTATCTCCTGTTGATTTGTACTGCCTTCTGAACGGGCAGTGAGGCTACACCTTAAAAGAATAAAGAGTTTTTATAGTCTTCTGATTTTTGCACTAATTTTCGTCCTTCTATGTCATTCATCTGTGACTGCCATTCTATGGAAAAAAGGCACAGTCCTTTACAACTTACCTCGCACGAACACTTTGAGCATTTCTGCCATGAGCAACAGAGCATCACCACTGACTGGAAAGAGGAGGAAAAGTAACCATGAGAAGTGCCCAGCCCAGTTATCTGCCCACAACCCAGGAATCATGGTTACCTCTGATATTCCAGGGTATGATCTCTCTACAGAAAAGTTTGGCAAGATTGCGAGCAGGAATTGGCCTCCTTATTGAGACAGAAGGGAAAGCAATTACCTCGTGTTTTGTCATCTTTGAAGTGGAGCTGGAGCAGTTTGTTCACGGTCTCCTGCATGGAAAGGAAATCAGTCAAGGGGTGTTAATGGAGAAAAAGTGAATCTCCCTGACTTTCCATTTCAAAGAGATATAAAATAGGTAAAGCAATATCTTTTATGAGATCAACTTCTGCCGGAGTAGGAGTACATCAAAAGACGCTCAGCCAATAAAGTATATTAGCTTACCTGTTTTGCATCTCATTCTCTGGGACCAAGAGAGCAACAACTATTGATGCCAATCTTCCATCCCTGGGCAGGGACCACATAACTGGCTCCATCACCCACCATCTCTCTGTTGCGGAGGCCCAAACTTTTTTATTAATCGGCGATAATTCTCCTCCCCACCAACTGCCTTATTTGTGCTATCTTATTTATTATAGGGGTTTTTAATTCTGCCTTTCTACTCTGAATACAAGGGTGCCCAAGTTGGCTCTCATCAGGGTAAAAACAATACATAATCAGAACACTAAATCTCAAAAAGCAGTAGCAGCCAAGGAAACCACACTGGAGATGAAAAAAGGAAAAGAGACATTAAAGTTGGGCCAAAAGCTAGCAAGAAGGTCCTAAACCTGAGGCAGAAGACCAAAAAGCAAGGGGGCTACGTGGCTCTTCCTAGACAGACGGTTCTACAACCTGGGTGCTCCAAACAGAACAGCCCTCTTTTCCTGTTCCCATCCATTGTACCTCAACTGATGGTAGGACATGCAGAAGGAGCCTCTTCAACCCAGCTCAGTGGCTGGATAGAATTGCATGAGATTAGGATCATGTTAAACAATTTTTAGTTGACTAGTCAGTAACATCCAAATTCACACATGAATTTCTCAGAATAGGTTGCTCACTTGCACCTTCAAAAAGGAAAACAAACATTCACTGCCAGATGGAAAGGCCCTTTTTAGCATTTGCTCTTCCGTTCTGTTAGAACCAGAATAAACTAAAGAAATAAGGTGTATGCCCTTAGCTTACAACCCTCCCAATAAAAAAAGACGCCCTTCCATTAATTAACTAGGGTTGCATCCAATAAAATCATTGAGCTTAAGGCAAGGACTTCTGCATACACAAAGGGTCTTGTTCTCCACATATACAGTGGTACCTTGGGTTAAGAACTTAATTCGTTCTGGAGGTCTGTTCTTAACCTGAAACTGTTCTTAACCTGAGGTACCACTTTCGCTAATGGAGCCTCCTGTTGTTGTTGTTGCTGCTGCGACAACACACGATTTCTGTTCTCATCCTGAAGCAAAGTTCTTAACCCGAGGTACTATTTCTGGGTTAGCAGAGTCTGTAACCTGAAGCGTCTGTAACCCGAGGTACCACTGTAATCCCTCTCCCAACCACCACTGCACCAATCTGCTCTGGAGGTTTGGGGAAGCCCCAGAAAAGATTAATTTTATTTATTTCATATTTCTTCCATCTTTTCCTCTAAGGTAACTTTCAGTTCTTGGTAGAGATGTTACCACGTCAAATCCTGTGAAGTGGGATTTACTAATTTTAGCCCTGGCTTTCTGGACTGGTATATAAAGTAGCACTGCACACTAAGAGAAGAAAGATGTATAAAAATGAGAGTCATGAAAAACTATGCATTACAGTGACTTACAGTTTTAGGAATTAAGAATTGCTCAAGAAAGGGACTGGTATGAACGTAAGTACTAACAGAAGCTGCAGTGACTGTCCCCTGAATCACTTCAGATGAGCCAGAAAACTGCATCTTTGTAAAAGCAAATTTAGCAGCTAGGCCACAAGTGAAGAATGTTTGTGGTGTACTGAAGATATAAAAATATTTCAAGGAAAATGCAGTTGTGTCGTATTAACAGAAACAGTATAAGGAAGACACCAGTGGCAACAACATTATACTGGTTCAGTACTTATTAGGCTTTTGTTTGAAAATTCTGTTCAGGATACCAACAAACACTGAACAACAAAATATGACTAAGTGCTTGGAGTACATAATATGAGAAAGGATGAAGGAACTCTTGGGAAAGAGACTTGAAGAGATATATTAACAATGGCTAAATATCTTAACAAGTTGTCAGACAAAAGGGTGATCTACCAGAGCAGTTAAAGAATAGAGCACCAGCAAAATAGATTGACTGCTATTAATTTATCTCCAAGCATTTTAATCTTGCTTTTCTGTTTTAAAAAGACACCGAAATCACATCTATATAATACAGTGTAAAAGATATCAGCAAAAGCTTCCTAATTTTAGGAACAGCTGATTAATGGATCAAATTATTTGTTCTATGGAATTTGTGGTAGTTTAAGTAACTTATGAAATAAGTTTTTGGTTCTGGAGGCGAATTCAAAATATCTTTTTCAACTCCTGATTAAATCAGTATTACCCAACCTGATTCTCTCTAGCTGTTGCTGACTACAATTCCCATAATCCCTATTTGGTGTTTCCCCCTGGGCTGATATGAGTTGGGTTCCAAAACATCAGGAGGACAACAGGTTTGGGAAGGGTTAATTAAAGTGTCAAACTCTTTCTTTATCCAAATGGAAAATACTAGCTTGATTAATGTATTCTAAGAAAGCCCTATCCAACACCCCCATGAGGGACTGGCTGTTAAGATAAAATAATAATGACAAATAAGATCTAGGCAGGACCGTGCAGAAATGGCTGTAATCAGGATGCTGGTTCCCAAAACTGGATAAAAAAAAGTGCCCCCCCCCCGATTCTGTTACAAAGGATTTCTAATGATAATTTCATTTTATAAGCAGTTAATCAGCTGTCTGAGCCTTAACTCTGTACCAGAGTCAGGAACATAGGGGCATGCCTTAAAGCAAGTCAGACCATTGCTTTGTCTAGCTCAATATTGTCTATGCCAGGTATGAAGAACCTTTGACATCCCAGATGCTGCCGTACTACAATTCCCATCAGCTCCAAGAGTTGTAGTTCAGCAGCGTGTGGAGGCCAAAGCTTCCCACATCTGGTTGACATTGATGGGAAGTGGCTCTCCAGGATTTCAGACAAAGGTCTTTTCCGACCCTAGCTGGAAATGCTGGGAACTGAACTAGAGATGCTTTGCCACTGACTACAATCTTTCCTCTAAATCTTTTGAAATCAAAGGGTTTGAGCGTGCCTAACTCAGCATAACATCTAGATTAGTATATAAAGAATCATTTTGCACAAGAAGGAACAGCTTACGGATTTTATCATGTGGGCCTGCTAGAAAATAAAACACAAAATTAACTAGGCTGTAGCGCTACCTGCTGCATATATCTGGAAGTGCTCTGGAGAGTTTCACCAGTTTAGCATATTCCATTAAGAGGGTCAGTAGGAAAGGGACTGAAAGTCTGCCAATATCATGATGCCATTCTACAAAGCTATGGCACGTGGAATGCTAGCTACAATTCTGGTTGCCTTGTGTGATCAAAGGACTGAATCAACTACCTTATGAGGAAAAGTTGCATTTGGGGCTTCTTAGTTTTGAAAGAGTGAGTATTTGGGGGGAGGGCATGACAAAGAGGCATACAATGATGCGATGTGGAGAAAAGCTTTTCTCCCTCCTTCCTATTAATTGAACTCATGAGCCAATCCAATGAAATTGAATGTTGGAAGATTCAGGACAGGTAAAAGGGAGTTCTTCACACAACACATATGGAATTTGCTCCCACAAAATGTAGTGATGTCTACCAACATACATTTAGAAGGGGATTAGTCAAATTCACAGGGGATATCATGACTACCAGCCATGACTAAATTCACTATCAAAGGCTATAGGTGTCTGAACAGCATTTACTGGGAATCAAAAGTTGGGAGAGTGCTGTTGCACTCAAGTCTTGCTTGCGGGCTTCCCATCAGCATTTGGTTGGCCACTTTGAACAGGGTTCTAGATTATATGTGCCTTTGGTCTGATCTAACAGGACTCTCCTTATGCTCTTACCATGAAAGTGCATTTAAAACATTTTTACCAGATTCTTTGGCCAAAAAGTCCCCCAGGGCAGCTTACAAGGATCAGTCTTATTACAGGATGAATGGAGAGACATCAGCTCTGATCTCCCAAAAGTTATGGTTCGGTTGTAGTACACCTGCTTTGCAATCAGAAGGTCCCAAGTTCAGAAGCCAGTCTGGGAGCATTTTAACTCTTCCTATTCCTTTCCTTTCCCCTCTTCTGAAATTTAAGTTTGCCCATGTTTGACTTCATGGGCAGGTTTCCAAATTCTTGTATGTTTAATTTGATAGGGCCGTGGTCTCTTTTCCCAATCAGTTCAACATCATTTACATCTTGCAACAGGTCCTGGGCTACCACTCAGGTTTCTAGCTACAGTCCTAACTACTACTACAGTGGTACCTTGGGTTACATATGCTTCAGGTTACATACGCTTCAGGTTACAGACTCCGCTAACCCAGAAATAGTGCTTCAGGTTAAGAACTTTGCTTCAGGATAAGAACAGAAATTTTGCTCCGGCAGCGTGGCAGCAGCAGGAGCCCCCATTAGCTAAAGTGGTGCTTCAGGTTAAGAACAGTTTCAGGTTAATAATGGACCTCCAGAACAAATTAAGTACTTAACCCGAGGTACCACTGTACTGTGGTCTGGAGGGGCTGAACAAAGTGGCAGGACCAACACTACATCCACAGCTCTGCCACCATCACTGGGGGGGGGGGGATGCTGGAGCAAGGAAGTACCATATTTTTCGCTCTATAAGACGCACCAGACCACAAGACGCACCTAGTTTTTGGAGGAGGAAAACAAGAAAAAAAAATATTCTGAATCTCAGAAGCCAGAACAGCAAGAGGGATCGCTGCGCAGTGAAAGCAGCAATCCCTCTTGCTGTTCTGGCTTCTGTGATAGCTGTGCAGCCTGCATTCGCTCCATAAGACACACAAACATTTCCCCTTACTTTTTTTGGGGGGGGGGGTGGTGAGTGTTATAGAGCAAAAAATACGGTAAGTGTATCACAGCAGCAGCCTGCAGCTGGTGCAGCAATAAGGCCTGACGCCATAACACAGCATCACTGGGACAAGCTTGGGATCCAACAGCACATCTGACAGGGTGAAGGGGAGCTCCATACTTGTGGCGTGACGCCGGTATCTCCCTGCAGGCAGCAGGGCTGGACAGAGAAACACCTCTGGCCAGTTCAACCCGCTCTCCAGCCCGTTGTGAAGGGGATTTAGATAGTTCTGTAATTACAGGGTCATTTCCATTTATTTGCTTTCTTCCCCAACAGTTTCATGGCGCAGTCATTTAGATGTTTTGCTTTGTCACTGCCTAAACGTGAGTTTACCTAAGCAACTTGAAGGCAGCTGAAGTTACCCATTATTACAACATCCATTATTACAATTATTTTCACACTCCCAGCCCTCAGATTGCTATAGCAAATGAAGGCCATTACAAAATGACCTGGAGACAGACATAATATTACAGTGGGCAGGCTGCCCTGGCTAACTTACAAATCTGGACGCCAGGGGCAAAAAAATCCCTCAAGCAAGGGAGGGGGGGCCCCAATGGATAGGGCTTAAACACTACCAATTCATGTCTGTCCCCAACACCACTTTATAGTGGAACCTCCTTGGTCCTTCCCCAACCCCATTCCACATCCAACGCCTACCCTTTAAGGAAACCACCCCAGCTTCTGAGCACCCATCATCTGATTCTCCAGAAGAAGATTAAGCCCAACTCTTGCAGTCCTGAATTGGCCAAGCTGCTCTATCTACCCACTATTCTGTAGTGCCCCCAAAACTAAATAAGACCCTTCCTCTAAACCTGTGTATCCCAAACTTGGGTCTCCAGCTGCTGTTGGTTTTTTTTTTACTACAACTCCCATCATCCCTAGCTAGCAAGTCAGGGATGGTGGGAATTGTAGTCCCAAAGCAGATGGAGACCCAAGTTTGGGAAACGCTGGGAGTCTAAACCAAGAGCCCTCCCAAGACACAGGTCTTCCCTGAGGGAACCTCTTTAGGCTTCACAGCAGGATTTGCAGAACTTGACAAGCCACTGAAACAACTTACACAGAAACCTTCCCAAGTTCCTGCCATAACATTTTAGCGCGTGTCTGTAAACTCTGAACTCTCAGGGCTCCCGTTCACACACCCCCTTTAACCGCCACCCGTCACTTTCCAAGGTGAATTCCGTCCCCTGCTCCCCCCGCCCCCGCCCTGACCTTTCTGAAGCCTTTCGCGCCTTCTTCCCTCTTCTCCATTTCAAAGAGGACCCGCCCTCTTGACTCTCCTCCGCAATCACTGGCCAGAGGAGGCGCCGGAAGTCCCGAGGGCTCAAGGCATCGCGCAATGCATGCTGGAACATGTAGTCGGTCTGAAGTCGGCTCCCGCTCGCGATTTCATCCCGCTTCCGGTGGCAGAAGAGGCCTCCTTGGCCGAGCATTGTGGGAGTTGTAGTTGACTCTTCCCTCCGTCTCTTGCGCTGTGCTCTCTTGACTCAGTAAGTAATCCAAGGTAGAGACCTGAACGGGAAGCCTTGTTTTGCAGGGGCGGTGGAGCCCGGCCTGGGTACCGGATCTGAAGGCAAAGCGATATAAGAGGGAGAAAATAGGCGGTGTAAGAGCCGCAGCTCGAGTAAGTTCAGACAGGAAGGGTGGTTTTCTTGCTCATTTGGTAGTGGAAATGGTATTTTTGCCCTCAATGCCACGTGCGCCTGCTCCTGTGCTCCACTGCCATAGCTGATTCTGCTCACATCTCTACTGCTCGTAGTAACCATGTTCAGAATAAACTAGTAGCTAGTAGGATAGATTGCAAATGCATTTTCCACCAGCCCTACAGGATCATAATTCTAAAGCCTTTACTTGGAATTAAATTTATATCAGTAGGAATTACTTTTAAAAAAATAATTACGTCCCATTAAGTTCAGTAGGATTTCCTCTCTTGTACATTTGTGCAATCAAAGACTGCGACTTAGTCACACCGAATTCAGTGGGATTTACTAAGTAAAGATTTATAGGACTGGATCACACAGTTGCAGTTCCTGAGCTTGCTTAGCTCCCTGGAAGTAGTTCTGTATCCAAAAGGTTTAGGGCTGGGCCGTTAGGCTGCCTTCCTAAGAGAACTTAAGTCATTGAAAGTCTGATTGAATTTAATGCATCTTACCTCTGAGTAAACTTGGCTAGGACCAAGCTTTAAGTCCACATACTAGGCACTGGAGCTACTGACACTGAAATAGTGCTAAAATGCTTCTATACAACTATTATCACCATCTCTTAACAAATTCGTGCCAATTGTATGATGGGCAATAGAAAATACACAAATAAAGTTGTTTTATTTCTCAGAGTAATTTTAGTCAGAACCTCCCTTGGCATGGACACAACTGACGGGCTGAGAAACACATAGTGGATACAGAGCAAGGAAATGTGATGGCATACACTTTCTCTAAATTCCACGAGGGCAGGCAAGGTCTAGCTTTCCCTAGGGGCAACTTTCCCAGCCAGTGTTGGCTGGGACCAGAGGCAAATGCAGACAGAGCAATGAATATAAATGTTATTTTGTACAGTACAGTGGTACCTCAGGTTAAGTACTTAATTCGTTCCGGAGGTCCGTTCTTAACCTGAAACTGTTCTTAACCTGAAGCACCACTTTAGCTAATGGGGCCTCCAGCTGCCGCCGCGCCTCCAGAGCACTATTTCTGTTCTCATCCTGAAGCAAAGTTCTTAACCCGAGGTACTATTTCTGGGTTAGCGGAGTCTGTAACCTGAAGCATATGTAACCTGAAGCATATGTAACCCGAGGTACCGCTGTAGGCTATTTTCTACACAAACACACACACACACACAAACACACACACACACACACAAATACCCCTATTGTTCTCCATCAAGACTAGTAGGAATCATTATTAGAGTTCAATGACATATTCCAACCAGGCAAAAACACTCAAAAGGAATGTGAAGCAAGGCCTTTAGTTTGGTGAGGATCACTACAGTTCCCAGGATGGTTGGGGGGGGGGAGTTATGTGCTTTTAGTCTATAGTGTGGATCTGACTGGTTGATACACTTTGCCACCTCTTCCCACAATTCAGCAACTAATCAACATTCCCAGTGCTCATCTTCCTAACGGCTTCCCTGTCTCCATGCTTTCAATAGAGAGCAGCAATTCGTCCTTTAGTAAAACTTTCAAATAGAGTCGGATGTCTGCAGAATCTGCTGCTGATTCAGCCTTTTAAATTTGAAATCCACACTGATCAGAACTTTTACTTCTCTTTTTCCTCTATCCTACTCTTCTGTTTATTTGATTTTCTCTTCTTTTTTGTCTACTGAGGCATGAATGTGTAGCTGAATGTATACAATTAGAATATTCACAACAAGTTTTTTTAAACCTGCAAGACAGTGTTGAAGGGAAAGTGTAGGGAGAGAATGGGCGAGGCAAGGTAAGAATACATATATGAAACCATTTTAACCAATTTCTTATTGCTTTACATATTTTTCTTACAATTTTTCTTACAATTAAGACAGTGGGTGGCGCTGTGGGTTAAACCACAGAGCCTAGGGCTTGCCGATCGGAAGGTCGGTGGTTCAAATCCCCATGACGGGGTGAGCTCCCGTTGCTCAGTCCCTGCTCCTGCCAACCTAGCAGTTCGAAAGCACGTCAAAGTGCAAGTAGATAAATAGGTACCACTCCGGCAGGAAGGTAAACAGCGTTTCTGTGTGCTGCTCTGGTTCGCCAGAAGTGGCTTAGTCATGCTGGCCACACGACCCGGAAGCTGTACGCCGGCTCCCTCAGCCAGTAAAGCGAGATGAGCGCCACAGCCCCAGAGTCGGCCACGACTAGACCTAATGGTCAGGGGTCCCTTTACCTTTAAACTTTTAAAAAGCCAAGTGAGTCTAGTTTTGTTCAGGGGAAGTTTGGAGATTTCAGAGCCAATGTAATTTGACGTTTCACACAGTGACTTGTAGACACAAGAATTAACTGCCTCTATTGAAAAGAACTGTGCTTAGCAGTGTGAGGTGATACATAATGCTTGAAATGTGATAGTGGTTACTTTTGCTGCAGTCACTGAGTGGTTAACTTGTATGTGTGAACTCATCCTGAGACTGAACTGTTACTGTGAACTAATTTACAAGTAAGTGGATTTTTCTCACATAAACATAAAGTGTCTAATTCTCATCCCTGATGGCATACTGTAGTGTCATATTGTACCTCACATCTCTATAACAGTTTCTCACAGAAAACATGTGTGATTCCAAGGCAAATCTCCAGGGATGGAGACAACAACTTGGCATCTTTGTGTGAAAGGCTGGCTTCATCCTTCCCAGTTAAATTAATGCATTAATTTGATAACACACACACATACAAAAATAAACAAGTTTTCCCGAAGTCCTGTATTCTGCAGAATGTGCACCTCAGATTTCAGCATCTTACATTTCCACAGAATATGAGAGACTAGCCAGACTTGCATTTTGATTCTGGCTAATCTATCACGTTCAGGAATCTTGTAGAACAGCCACACTAGATATTTATTTTTAAAGGGTTCTCTTACACCACACGAAGACCACAGGTGCCTCTTATTTTAGAGAATGGCTGTCCCATAAAACAGGCACTGAAGGTCTCTCGAGTCCTTTTTAACATGCTTGATCTGCCAACTCTAGTTCTTGTTAAGTTGCCTTCATTACTTCAGAAACTTAACCTAAAACACTTTATCAGATTCTAATTTGATTTCATATGCATCATTATATGTGTGTTTACCCTGTGTGTTTAAAACCAGAACTCCTTAGCAGAAGGAATGTCCGCGAGAAAGTCAAATATTACTGCTAAACTACAACTCCCAGCATGCCTTACTTCCTAAATAATAGGATTTGGCAGAGGAAGAATTTAACTACATTACCCATCATGCTCCGTTTCCCTTGGTTACATAGGCTGGCGCTGGCAGTTGAAGGGTGAGGCTGTATTTCTAGCAACCCTCAGTGAGTGTTTGGAAACCTGACTGCTTTGTCTCGGGGTAAAGTTGGCTAGGCTGGTGCCATTCCTAGTGCCCTTATGTGGGGTTTTCTTAAAATCTTAAAAGCATGATTACCTGAGAGAAAGCACTCAGCAGCATGTATCAGGGTGGTAATATCTGACTGTTGCTGTCCCCCAGGCTACCCTCGGCTGCCATTTCATACCGGGACCCCTCCTAATTCCTCATCTACGTGGAGGGGCATGAGTGACACTGATGCCTGCCACAGAGATGGATGACTTCCGACGGTCCTACGTTAGGCTGTGCAAGGAGAGCGGTGCTGAACCCCAGGAAAGTATCCTTCAGCACTTGGAGGAAGCCTCGGGGAAAAGCCGCTTGGATTTA
The DNA here is from genome assembly GCF_964188315.1 of Podarcis muralis. Lineage (NCBI taxonomy): Eukaryota > Metazoa > Chordata > Lepidosauria > Squamata > Lacertidae > Podarcis > Podarcis muralis. Next base: position 31,781,040 of record NC_135656.1, read on the forward strand.
GCTACACACACCCTTTCTGTGGAAACCTGCGGGGTCCTGGGCAAGCTCTTGCAAGATGAACTCCAGTTCACCGAGATCACGCTGAGCAATTGTATGCTGAGTGAAGAAGGTGGGGCTCTGTTTGTTCATAAGGCAATTCTTGATTTCTGTCCTTTCCTGAGAATAGACCGTAAAAGTAAAAGTCCGTGGCCTCTTTTCCTCATGGCCTCTCACCCATCCTTCAGTTGCTGATGTGGCTTTGTCACCCATATGTTTTCGTTGCATTGCACAAGTGGGAATTTCTGCTCCTCGTAAAAGGGGTTTCCAGTATCACTTGGGAAGGAATAAAACAAAAGATTGCAAGTTGCCATGGGAGGCCCAGGAATAAAAGGGCTTGGAATACCTGCTGGTGGCAATTGCCGTAAGGGGATTTGCTCACTATTCAGAACCATGATGCCTCTATGAGGGGTGCATTTGAAATCCCATCAAGAGCCAAACAATGATGTGTGAAGTGATGTAAAATTGATTTTTTGCAGAAAGTGGATTTTCCTCAGTGCCACAGTAGAGGAGGAAAGGGTTAACACACCCACCCACACCCCACATGCCTGCTAATTACCAGCCACCCAGGCTGGGGCGTTTTTTCCCCATAATGTGAAGACTGCATTTAACAGACTAAACCCCAGAAAATATTACACTGAAACAGAATTTTCCCAGTTCCCAAATAACATGTTGTTAACAGAGCCTCTTACACAGGGCCAGGCGCACACTGCAATTTCTGTGATTGCACTATGCAATAATTGGCAGTGGGGGCAGAATACAGCATCCTGAGAATACAAGCTGATTTCTAACCCTAAAACATGGGTGGAAAGCTTGTTGCCCTCCAGATGCACTTGTTGCACTCCCTGATCACTGGTCATGTGGGCTGGCGATGATGAAAGTCGTAGTCCAAAACATTCAGAAGGCACAGGCTTGAGGGATACGGCCTTAAAGCATTCAGGTAAAATAGCAGGAGCTGTAGGGCAATTAGAGAAGGCCAATGGCCTCTCTAGAATTGCCCCATTTTTCTTTTTTTGAGAGAAGGTGTGCCTTTTGGGACTGCCTTCTACAATATGCATAAGATTATGCTATAAATGAGTTATGCCTCCCCTTTTTCCAGGCTAGAGTTATAGGTAACACATAATCCCAGAGGAAGACCTTTTGGCACCCATTAGAGCAGGGATAGCCAACATAGTGTGTTCTAGATATTTTGGACTACAACTCATCCATCGTCCGTGATCGTTGGCCATACTGGCTGAGGCTGATGGAAATTGTCCACAGCATATATAGGACATCTGTTTGGCCACTCCTGTGTTAGAATCACAGCAAGAAGTTGCTAACTACAGAGCTTGCCTGACTGAAACAAATGCCTGCTGACTCTTGCTGCTCATACCCAGGGGTTGAGAGGCCAGACCTGCAGTACAAAAAAAATTAACTGCTTTTTCCTTTTTCCCTTACAGGGGCTAAGCTACTACTTCATGGACTTTGTTCCAACACTGTTGTGAAAGCCTTGGATCTGAAGGTGAGTCGGTTCCACTTCCAAATAGTGGGGTCCAGAAATGACTACAATGCAACTTTGGAATTTTGAGAATCCCAGCTATTTTTAAAGGCTGAATTCCTCATCTTCACAGTTGCAGAGGTACAGTTTTAAATGTAAAGGCAGGAATTCAGAATTGTAAGTCCCAGTTATTTGCTTTAAACTCTTAAAGGTTCTGTGCATATGGTTTTGCATCCCAGTCCTAAATACATGTGGAACAAAGTGCCAATAAGAAATAGCTAGCTCCTCATTACCCCCCACCACAAGCCAAGAGAGACAAATATTTTGCTGAAGTTGCAGCATATGATTAGCCCAGACCTCAAATGTAAATAGCGTGTGTCTATGTTGCTAGTACAGACTCTTTTTTTTTTTTTTTTTTGCAGTTTAAACGCCATGGCTTTCTCCCCAAAGGAATCTTGGAGTCTATTTATGTACTTACTAAATTTCACCCTGCTTTTCAGTTCAAATAACACAAAGTGATGTACAACAGCAGAATCATAAAAATAATAGTTGATAATGAAAATAAAAACATAACACTGAATGTGAACTGTAGTTCACATTCACAAGAGCTAGTCACAACATCTTTACAAGTTTCTAACTCCCAAGAGTCCTTGGGCGAAGCCACGGTACAAAAAGTTATTTTAAAGCAGTGTTGTTTGTAGTGTAGATGTTCTTGTACCTGAGGACGAGGCAAAACAAGCAGCTGAATCCCATTTAATGGGGACCATGGGTGGGAGAGAACCATTGTGCTCCTGGCTTGCTTAAGGGCTTCCCACAAGCATCTGAGAACAGGATAACAGACTAAGTGGGCCTTTGGTCTGACCCTGCCGTGCTCATATGTTATCCTGTTAACTGCTGGGGCTTGGTTTGTTTCAGGGAAACAACCTACGATCTGTGGGGGCAGAGGCTCTGGGGAAACTGCTCAGGCAGAACAAGACAATCCGGAGGTGAGCAGCCACAGGGATTTGGGGTACACCTGCTCCTTTTAGACCTTTCTGGGGGGTGCACTGTGTGCATGTATCACATCAAGTTCTTCGAAATCTGACCGGGAGCAGCTTCTCCTGTTGCTGCTCAGCAAAACTGAAAAGACTGGGTGGGTTCTTTCTTGTCTCTACAAAATTATTGATTGTCACACAATATTACCTCATAAAATTGGTAGTGAGCGCGAGAAAAATTAAAGGCTCCTTGCTTGGTGTATAGCCCAGTCTTAGCTGTGCTGTTACATCTCTTGCCTAACGTGGTCTCTTTGCCTTTGTTTTTGACTCTTCCCCGCTCCCAACTCCAGTCTCACTTTGGAATGGAACAACTTGGGTGTGTGGGAAGAAAGCTTTGCCGTTTTCTGCGAGGGCCTTGGCGCCAATGGTCACATCCAGTACCTGGATCTGCGCAATAACCAGATCAACCACCAGGGGGCAGGAGAGCTGTCCATGGCGCTGAAAGCCAATTCCAGTCTTCGGGAACTTGGTAAGACTCAGATTTACTTCTCTGGGCCACGCTTTCAGAATAAAAATATACTCATGCCACACCAAATCAGCAGTACATTGGAAAACACAGCTAGGATTGTCCTTAGTATTACTTGATGCTCTTGCTCTCATTTTAAAAAGATACTTATCCATATTCTAGAAATAAAAATATATTATTTTGATACTATATTATACCACACTGAAATGTTTAAATGTTCCTTGGATGGTCCTTGAATCTTCCCTGCCCGGCTACATCAGTGGGGGGTGCCACACCCTTTGAGAACCACTGCTCTAAGCAGTGAAGCATCTTCCCCTTCTTGTCAGCCCAGTTCCTTTTTCAGGGACGCAATGACTGCTCTCCTGGCTTGAGCCTTGGACTCTGCCTACTTCTGAAGGTATCTGCAGGGCATTGCATGGATGTGTCTGCACAGTGACCCTCTTTCACCCTGGGATCGTTTGACTCCTGCACTGCAGCCACAAATGCTACTGAGCAGCATCTTCAGAACTGGAGGTGCTGCTGAGGAAGTTGGGCATCTCACTTTGCAGATTTTGATACAGTGGTACCTCTGGCTGCGAACGGGATCCGTTCCGGAGGCCCGTTCGCAACCTGAAGCGCCATATCTGCACAGGTGCACTGCACGATTTGGCACTTGTGCGCATGCGCAAAGCGCAATTTGGTTCTTGTGCGCATGTGTGAGCGGTGAAACCCGGAAGTAACCCTTTCCGGTACTTCCGGGTCGTCGCGGGACGCAAACTGAAAAGACGTAACCTGAAGCGTTCGTAACATGAGGTATGACTGTACTCTGTTCAGAAAGATATAAATTTGCCCACTCTCAACCAACCAAGCCAGGGCAAGGGAAGCTTAGAACTGTACAGGTGCAGACACGGCCTTAGTGGCCTTTTCTGTGCCTTTTGGCATGAGGCTTTCAGCCATTGAGCTTTATTGGCTGCCTGGCTGGCACCTGAAGCAACGCATGGCAAGATACTCAAAACTCTCCACACACACAACACACACAGACAGGGGCAAAGTCTCCCTAGCCTGCAAAGTATCCTTACATAAGCATTTTCAAGTTGAGCCCTGTGCATAATTTGGTGCACACGTAAACCCATAGTAATTAATGGACTTAAGCACCTCTAATTATGCATAGAATTATACTGTTCATTTCACACATGTATATAATAAAGTATGGATCTGTTCCTTTGCTAAACTTTGCATCAGTTCAGCAAGCATTTATCTCCCTAGTACAAAAAAAGGACATGAAGGGGAATGCCACCAGAAATTAGCCTCCCAGCCCTTTTCACTGGACCCTTGATGAATTGCAGATATACGTAACAACCCCCTCCCCCAAAGTGGCCTAGTTTCAGCTGCTGGTGTGTGAAAACTTGGGAAAGCGAGATCTTGTGTTTAACTGGTGGTCGTGTGTGGTGCTTTTCTTCTTACTTAGATCTGCGCTGGAATAACATTGGGCTCCTGGGGGGCCGTGCACTCCTGAATTGCCTGCATAGCAACCGGGCACTACGACAACTGGAATTGGCCGGGAACAATGTGCCCAGTGACATCCTGAAGGCTGTGGGTGAGCAGCTGTGCCAACCCTTTACGTGCTTAGAGTTCTACATTCAGCTGCTGCAGCAGGCTGCCCTGTACCCAGCGGTTCTGTACAAGAGGAACAAGAGGTCTACATCCAGCCTGAGACCAAAGAAGATTTTCAGACAGGCTCACAGTTCTTTGAAGTTGACAGTACATCCTGGGCTGGGAGGGAGGGCAGCACATTTGCTGGGTTTTTTTTAGTTTATATTATGTGCATCTCAGAGGTAACCGGTAGGCCCCTGTTGAAAACAGAGTGTTTGGTTTACTCCAGCAAGGCTCTTCATATGTTACACTCCCCATTTTGATGCCAGATGCACAGGGAACATACTAACAGCAATTGTTGGATTTCACATTTGTGACTCTGGGACAAAACTGACCTTATTGGTCATTGGTGTATGATTGATTGATTGATTGATTGATTGCATTTATATCCCGCCCCTTTTCTCCCAAGGAGCTCAAGGTGGCAACAGTCTTGTGAGGTAGATTAAGTTGAGAGTTAGTGACTGGCCCAAGGTCACCCATTGAGTTTCATGACTGAGTGGAGACTAGAACCCCAGACTCCCAGGTCTGGGTCCAACGTTCTATAGACTACACATCACTGGCTGTTCACCCTGAGCATGATATTTGGTGAAAAGGTTCATTTATGCACTTTCTCTCTCTCCCTCTGGCCCAGATCAAGCCATGGAACACAACCAAGAACGTCAAAACATCCTCTGCAAGAGTCGGAGCATGACCCAAGTCCTCAGCAAAGAGGTGATAAGCTTGAAGGAGAAGAACTCTAGACAGGTTTGTTGGCTTTGCTTGATAGTTTTTTGGGGGAATGTGCTACGGAGCTGTCCTGTCCTCTTCATCCATGGATTCAATCAGGTTTTCTATGGAGTGGAAGGGTTAATTTGTACAGTGGTGCCCCGCAAGACGAACGCCTCGCAAGATGGAAAACCCGCTAGACGAAAGGGTTTTCCGTTTTGGAGGCGCTTCGCAAAACGAATTTCCCTATGGGCTTGCTTCGCAAGACGACAGCCCATAGGGAAATCTCCGAGGCAGCGGGGAAGCGCAGCGCATCTTCCCCACTGTCCTCGGACCTCCTCCGAAGCCTGGCGGCGGGGCAGGGACACCTCCTCCCGCCGCCGCCGGGCTTCGGAAGGCTCCTCCGAAGCCGGGCGGTGGGGCAGGAACACCTCCCGCCACCGCCGGGCTTCGGAAGGCTCCTCCGAAGCCGGGCAGCGTGGAGGGAACACCTCCCCCTGCCGCCCGGCTTCGGAGCATCATTCCGAAGCCGGGCGGCAGGGCCGCGAAGCCTGGGCGCGCTGATCTCAGCGCGCGCAGGCTTCGGCATGCTGGCAACTCTCCGCAAGCAGCGGGAGCGCTCCCGCTGCTTGCGGAGAGGTCCGCGAAGCCTGTCCAGGACAGCTTTTGAAGGCAGGGGGGGGGAGCAAAGACTTTCGCCCCCCGCCCGCCTTCAGAAGAGGTCCTGGACCTCTTCTGAAGGCAGGCGGGGGGCAAAAGTCTTTGTCCCCCCTGCCTGCCTTCCCAGGGGCTTTTAAATCGCCCTGGACAGCGGAGAAGTCCTCCGCTGTCCCGGGGCGATTTTAAAATGCCGCCCACCAGCATTTTAAGAACACCCCGGACAGCAGAGAAGTCCTCCGCTGTCCCGGGGTTTTATAAAATGCTGGGGGTGGGAAGAAAAGCCCTTGTCGTCCCCCCCCCCAGCCTTCAGAAGAGGTCGGGGGACAGACTGTCCCCGGACCTGGTCTCAAGTCGGTTTCCATAGGAACGCATTAATTGATTTTCAATGCATTCCTATGGGAAACGAAAAACTCGCAAGACGAAGAGACTTGCGGAACGAATTAATTTCATCTTGCGAGGCACCACTGTAATGGTGCTTGATCTTGAGGGCATTGCATTTCTAACCTCACTTGGTGATTCCTCCCAAGTTGCCAGAGGAAGTCGTTCTGATCTACAGAACCCTCTCAACTTCAGATGGCAAACTACTTTGAACATACTAGAAATTGAAGAAAGCCTGGACCACTTTGTCTTGTCTGGTCTAGGGAAGGTTGTTACTGTAAAATCATCTTGCTGGATCCCTGTGGCCTGGTAGAATTGCTGAAGCCAAGAGAAATGGGTAGGAGAATCCCTCTCAGTGCTCTGTGTAACTCTCAGCCTCCCAGACATATCATCTGCACTAGTCCAGCTAATAAAACTTAATTCCTTAAACTCCCTGAAAGTAATCCATTTGATTGAATGAATCCTTGGTCTTCCTCTATATACCTGACAAGACACCTGTGGATCTAACCTCTTGCTCTTCAGCATCCTGGTGTTTACCTTCAGCTCTTGTGACTACAGCGGTAACATTCCCACAAAAAAAGAAAGACTTGTGGTCTTGTGAATAGAGCTTGAGGCTAGGACTGGGGAAACTCAGGTTCAAGCCATAAAGCTAATTGGATGAGTTTAGGCCACGCTACCTCTCAACTTAACCTGCTCCAGAGGATTGTTGTGTAGTTAAAATGCAGGGAGGAGGCATTGTGCATTTCCTAAAGCTCATTGGTAGAAGGGTGGGATTAAAAATCTATAGACGTGTTAACTGGAGGGCTGGGAAGAACAGCTGTGGCCTGAGGCTAGAAAAGTTCGACTCTCCTAGTACTCTTGAGTACATTGGCCTGCCTGCTGCTTGAATTTCAAACTCAGGTTACTGATTTTATACATATGTGATTTCCAGTACCTGGATATGATGGACACCATTGACAAGCAGCGAGAGGTGATGAACCACAGCAGTAGGTGAGTGGATTGTGGGCTGCAGATTCCCCCCCCCCCCTCATCAGCTGAGTCCAGACCATGGTTCCTCAGTGTTATTTTCAGGTGCTACTAAGGCGTTACGCCAAACAGAAATGGTAGCATGGAACAGGGAGCATCTCAAAAAGAGGATAATTCCACTGTGGAAGTTTAGGGATATTGCTATTTTACTTCGCTTCACTTTGTATGGTACAACCGTGACATCTGTGCTGACCCTAATAGGTCTTGTGGACTAGCAGTCAGAATACTGTTATTTATTTATTTTAAAGTTGTTTTTTCACCCGCCTTTCCTCATATAGTCAAAGGCAGCTTACAAAAATATCAAAGCAGGTTATTCAAAGTGCTGAACCCTTGTAAAGCATTACCTGTCACATAGGAACTATCTACAAAGTATGCTGTGGGTTTAAAAAAAAATGATTTCTAAGAATCTTCCTTCGGCTTGTTACTGTTTGTCCCATTTTAACCAGTACTTTTGTCACAACTTGGCTGCTCCCTTCCCTGCTCTTGCTACAAAGTTTATTTTACAGATAGTCCCATACCTGGATATTGCCTCTCTCCTCCATGCAGGGTATCAGCTACACGAATTGGGCAGTTGCAAGAGGCCCTGACGGAGCGACATTCCGTGTTGAACTCGCTACAAGCAAAGTAAGGAGCAGCAACTCTTTGGGAACCTGTTGGGCAAGAGGATCAGAAAAAGCAGGATTTAATTTCCTTTAAAAAAAAAAAATATGAAAAATTTCCAATCAAACCAAATTATATATTCCAAATTATACAAATTATCCAACAATCAAACAAAACCCAATGTTATGCCTAATTATAAATTTTTATTATTATTATTATTTAGCTGACTTCCCATGCTTTGAGATCAGAGGGAATCCTAATCATCTCATATTTCTACTGCATTTCTAAATATTACAATAATTCCCTTAATACATTCTGATGTTAATCCTTCAGCAGGATTTAATTTCCAACCAGATATCTGGCTCAAGCGGAATCTCTGAAGAGTTACATCCACACCATCCAATTACAGCCCTCTTAAACCACTTTAATAGTCACGGCTTCCTCCAAAGAATTCTGGGAACTGTAGTTTGGGTTGCTGAGAGCTGTTAGGCAGCTCCTCACGGAGCTACAGTTCCCAGCGCCCTTAACCAGTTCCCAGGATTCTTTGGGGGAAGCCATGACTGTTAAAATGGTCTAAGAGAGTTTTAAATGGATGGTGTGACCCATCTAATACACCATCTTTTTCTCGCTACTGGGAATCCCTACTGGATCACAATTTGATCTAGAGTGAGTCACACTAACTGCACTACCACTATGCAGAAATACAGCTAAAAATTAATAGGTGGGTCCCCAAATGCATGTCTTGGCAGAAGGTGCTCCCAAGTCTCAAAAGGTGGAAGATTACTGTCGTCGTGTACGCCTGGAGAAATACATTGGACTTGACCTGTGTCGCATGTATGCTGAAATGGTTTTCCAGCATCCAAAATGGATATGCTGTCTCTTTATTTAGTTATCACAATTATTTACATTCCACCAAGGTGGCTTACAGGTAATATTTCAATTCGGTTAGTATTTTATTGTATTTTTAAAATATCTATCAAAAACACATCCTGATCCTTCACACACAACGTTCACCCTGGGGTGGTGAGGAGATAGTCAGGCCCTGTTTATCATAGAATCATAAAATGATAGAGTTGATGTTGATCTAAGTACATATTTCTCAGAGGCATGGAGAGAATGTGGCCTTCCAGTTGATGTTGGGCACAAACACCCATCAGCCCCAGCCAGCCTGGCCAGTGGTGAGGGATGATGGGAGTTGTAGTCCAACAAATATCGGGAGGGCACCAAATTCCTCGTCCCTGAAAACCCTGTGAAAGTTTGTTATACTGGGTTAACTCCCCTTGAGAATGTCTCCTCTACTCTGCGCGTGAGGTTTTGTGGCTGTAAAGGTCTTCAGGTTGAAAGTGATTATGCAGGACAATTCGTCTCCTCCACCATCTGATTCTGGCCACAAGCACATGGGTGTTTGCTTTGCTGCATGTCCCTAATCTCACGCGACACTTCCTGCCTTGCAGGCTCCAAATGACCGAGGCCGCTTTGGCTTTGTCCGAGCAGAAGGTGTGCAACCTGGGAGAGCTGCTGAGTATGGCAAAGCAGGAGCAGGCGAGGCTGGTTGAGAGCCAGGCCAAAGAGTTGCAGCAACACAAAATGGTAGGCCGGGATGATCTGGGCAGACTGGGGCCATCTGTGGCTGAGCAAGTGGCAGGTGGCCTGTGTGGTGTAGTGGTTAAGAGCAGTAGTCTCGTAATCTGGTGAACCGGGTTCGCATCCCCGCTCCTCCACATGCAACTGCTGGGTGACCTTGGGCTAGTCACACTTCTCTGAAGTCTCTCAGCCTCACTCATCTCACAGAGTGTTTGTTGTGGGGGAGGAAGGGAAAGGAGATTGTTAGCCGCTTTGAGACTCCTTCAGGTAGTGATAAAGTGGGATATCAAATCCAAACTCCTCTTCTTCTTCAGCATGGAAGCCTTTGTTGGGAAAGGTGCCCAGAGCTGATGTGGTGGTGGTATGGGAAGCAGTGCTACATAGGGGGTATGTGAGGAGGGTGGAAGAAAAGTAGGGGAAGAAGAACTGATAGTTGCCACTGCGTGCCTTTGTAGGCATCTGCTAATCGAGAGGCAACACTTCAGCGAGAACTTTCAGCAGCCCATGAGAAAAACCTCCTGCTCAAGAATCAGGTAAGAGAATGGCTTGAGTATCTGCAATGGGTAGCTTACCTCACACACACACACACACCAGGAACTCTTGACTGCCCATCTTCTCCTTTTCCTGCCGCCAGGCTCCTGCCTCTCCCCCTTGTCCCAGCAGTCCAGGGTGCAGAGACTGGGCTTGCCTGAGTATCATGAGAGTGGCTTCCTTCTAGGTGAGCGACCTGGAAAGAAGGTGCAAAGCACAGCAGGAGCAGCTCTTCCAGGTGAAGGAGGACCTGACCCACACAACTGCAGAAATGAAGCTGCGGGCTGTACAGGCTGAAGGTGAGCAGGATTTGGGGAGTCTGGAGCTGCTGAGTGTAAAGTGGGAGTCTGGATTCCCCAGAAGAGTTGAATGGGTGAAGGACCAAGCAGCTGGCACCTCATTGTAGTTCTCCCTGCTTTTTCTCAGAGCGTTTGGACATGGAGAAGAAGAGGTTCAAGCAGGTCCTGGAAGATGCAGAGTCCCTTCGGCTGAAGGAGGTGAGGTTGAGGGCGGCCAAGTCCTTCAGCAGAGTCCCTGGGGAGAGGGGGGGGCATGATAAGAAGACAAACACAGATAACTCTCGTGTCTCAGGCGAAAATTTAATTCCTTCATTTAGCATCTTGCTGCATAGGATGTAGGGTCGCAGAGTTTTTCCTACAAGAGGTTTCAGTTCCTTTCCCATTTCACATGACTGAATGAAGAGAAAGGGAAGGGGGTGCCCCCAGGCGGACAGCAAGGCCCTAAGTGGGGGATGGAAAGGCCTTTTGTTCCCTTTTGGGGGGAATTCCCCAATTGCAATCTCCATTTCCCTCTTCTCCATACAAAGGACTGGATGCTTTCACAATGGTTCCCACATTTCAGATCTTACTTCCCAAGAGTCTGGGACAGGGGAAATACATTTCCCCTTGAGGGATCTCCCAAGTAGCCTGTGTGACTTGCTGGGTTAGACTGACTCTAAGCAGAAGCTCCATAGTCTGAACCAGTCCTCATTTCTTATCAGGAGGTCAGTTCATTTATGTATTTTTTTTTTTTAAGGAAGGCTTTGCTCCCAAACCATTTGGGACGGAGTGGAGCCCAACATCCCTTTCTTTCTTTCTTTTTTTAATTAAAGATTTTCTTGATTTACAGAAGTATGTGTAATGTCTCTCGTATTTTTTCCATGTAACATTTTTACAAATCAGTTTCATTTGTTGAGACATTAGGAAAAAAAGGGGTGGGGGGGGTCGGGTGGCGATGTTTCTATTTTCCCAACATCCCTTTCTGAGCTGAGAATGAGAAGGTCCCCATTTGCTGAAGGGGTTACACTAGATGGTGCTCAGATGCTGTTATGTACCCCCTTCCTTTATGCCATTCATAATGCAGGTAGATCACCTGAGCCATCACATGGAGGCAAGTGAGCGGTCCCTGCAGGAGCGCATCCAGAGACTGGAAGCCATCCGCATAGGGCTTGAGGAGGTGAGTGGAGCGGCAGCAGATCCGCCACATGGTACCAAGTCCCAGCCATAAGCTGCTTACTGCCATAGCCAACCTTTGCATGAAAAACATACCCAGTCCCTATCATCCGTTGTTTTTCAACATCCTCTAGGATCTTGGATCCAAATGCAACCTGTTGGATGAGAACACTCAGGAAGGCCGAAGTGACATCGAGATTCTTAACAACCCAAAGTTGTCACGTAATGCCCTTTTTTTGCTTTTGTAACTAGGAATTGAGCCGAGTGAAAGCCGCTGCCCTTGTAGAGCGAGGCCAGATCGAGGAAGAGCTCATCAAAGCCAAGAACCAAGCCAGGTTGGAAGAGGTGAGAGCGGCTGGGGGCTGAGGGTGGAGCTACATGTTATAATAAACAATGGGGGTGGTTGCAGAAGCTGCAACTGCAGCAAACCACTTGACTTGTTCCCATTCCATCCATAATGTGTTGTACCGCCTACATCATATCACATCACTGTGTTTCAACAGCCACACGAGTGGCACCCAGTGATGTGGAAACAGGGTCAGGAAACTCTCCATGTCATAGCATCAGGGTGTGAAACCACTTTGAGAGAGGGGGGATAACGATTTTCCATGGCAGCTTCATGTTTTCTTGCCTCTGCAGAACAGCAAAATATATGTTGCAGAACTGCACACTTGGAAGCGAATTCAACATCACATTGTATTGCTACTTCCAAAAACTGCAGGTGGCAAGCACGGTCTTAGAAATAGGAATTCCCCTTTCTCAAACACACACACGGCTAACATGAGCCCACAATCTATGCTTTTTGCTTCACAACGATGGCTTTTTCAAAAGTTGTATGCAATTTCAGTTGAATAACTAAAGGATTAAAATTCGCACCAATAATGGGTGGAGGTTTTCCTTAACTGGAAGACGGCCCTAATTAGTGCATGCCGGTGTTATATATATATATATAATTTCAAGCAGTTGCTTTCCCACCCCCTCCTCTCACACCCCCTTTTGGGCTTTGCAGCAACAGCGACAGGAGCACCTGGAGGAGAAGCTGCGGCTGATGATGCAGTCCCGCGACGAGGCTCAGAATTACTGCCTGCAGCAGAAGCAAGCAGTGGCTGAGGCCCAGTCTAGGGAGGGCCACCTGAGCCTACAAGTGGAAGGGCTCAAGAGGCGGGTGGAAGAACTTCAGCAGGTGAATGGAGAGTGTGGTTTGGAGGCCATGGTGACTGAGTGGTATATATATTGCCTAAGCAGCAATAATAATAATAATAATAATAATAATAATAATAATAATAATAATAATTATTAATAATAAATAAATAATAAATAATAAATAAATAAATAAATAAATAAATAAAGTGGAGAAAGCAGGGGTAGGACATCCTTCACTGCCAGAAAACCTAAGATTAAATTTTCAAACACATGCAATTCTACTGACTGAAGTATTGAATTGGTATAGAATTGGGTGTCTGTAAGAGATGGTAGATTCCTATCCCACCCAAGTCCAGGGAAGAGATGGGATGGGCATCTCCTCTGAGCTTTTACAATGGTTCATACTCAGCCTGCAGCCCTCTTGACTTGCTTTGTCGCCTGTATTTCGGATGGCAGGAGTTGAGCAGCAAGGAACAGGAGAAGGTAACTGAGATCAACAAAGTGCGAGTAGGGCTGCAGGAGCAGATAGGACACCTTGAGGCCGAGAGGACGGCACAGGAAGGGCTGCGGGAGAAGATTGCAGCCCTGGAGCGACAGCTGAAAGGTAAGGGATGGTGTGTCTCTGCTTCCTCGGAAGCTGCAAGAAACAGGGTGGTATGCCATGCCTGTGAGACCAAGGTGATCTATTTCCAACTCCACCAAGTACTCTTATTGCATCCTTTGATGCCTTGGAGCTGGGTCTGACAAATGGGACCTTTTGCATCCTGCTTCCCTCTTGCTGGCAGATTTGGGACTGAAGGAGGCAGAGACGGCTGACATAGAGTCCCAGCAAAGGAGGAGGAAATGAGAGGGCTGTCTGGAATCCATGTGGCAGCCTCTCTCAGACTGAGAGGAACACATAAAGAGAAATAGAAGCGTTTGATGCAGGGCAGGAGTAGAAGATTAAGTGGCTCATACATGAGCAAGAGGTGTAAAGGTGGGACCTTTGCAGTCTACCAGCTGGGGACAAAGTCACATCCAGCCCACGGGATTGAGAAGATCGGGGCACCCCCTCTTATTTCCGCCTCCCAGCTATCCCAGATGCCAACTCCCTAAACAGCAGTGCAATTGCAGCTCTTGTCCAGTAGCATCTTTGGAGCTGGGGGAGTGACTTGTCACAGTTAGCAAGAGAGAGGTTTGCCCATTTTGTCATTCTAGGAGGTTTCCATTCAAAGAAGAAACCTAGATTTCTCCACCAGCAGAGATCGTATGGGCAATGGGGGCTTTCTGGTTTTCTGCCATTGCTGTGTAAAGCTTAGCCCAGCCCCAAGAGCATTTCCAGAATCCTGAGGACCACAGAGGTCTTGGTGTGCTGATGCTTTGTTCCTCTTTATGTAGTTCTGTCCAGCAACCACCGGGAGGCGCTACTGGACAAAGAGGGCGAAGTCTCAAGCCTACTGGAGAAGCTGCGGGTTCGTGAGGCAGAGATCTCCAGGATGAGGGAGGAGGAAGCCCAGCGAGTCAGCTTTCTTCAGAACGCCATCATGTCTTACGTGCAGGGCTCCCCGCGAAGCACTCAGAGCCCCAAGAAGTGAGCATGCGGATCCTGGCTTCAAGGAAGGGAGTCTCAGAATTATTACTGTGGACAGGTTGTGGAGTATCATGGAGTCCATCTTCCTTATGTCGCTGGGAGATCCTGCAAGAGAGACTGCATTGCGTCAGCTTACCTGAGGCTGGGCCTGAGGTATCATTGGCGTGTTTGCCGTTGCCTTAGGAACTATTTTAATGGTTCACACCAAAGCCAAGTCTTGTTTTTAAACCTGCAAACTGTGAGGAAGTCTCGCAAGGCAAAGCCATCCATTCCAGTTTGTGAGACCACAGAAAGGTCTGGTCGCACGGGCAGGAAATACGATGTCTTCCTACATGACAGGCATTAGCCTCAGCCTTTGGTCTGATGCACGTTACCTCAGCAAAAGCCCCCTCCCAGCAGCAATGTGGTCAACTGTCCTACTGTATCAGGAACAAGTGAAAGCACCCATTTCTCAGATACCCCAGATCATGTAGGTATTTACCACACCAGACTTTCACCTGCACAGGGTCTACTGATGCAGACATGGGGGAAATTCTATTCCATGCAGAAGGTTGGGACAGGAATTGCTTTGTATAGCCTGGTCTACATCCATCAGCTCCTTCCACAGAGCATATAATTTGCCTTCCATGCTTGGGAGGAGCCCTCTTGTTGCAGCTTTCGAAAGTAATCATTACAGTGAGCGAACCTCTAGCTGCCGGTGCATTATTTCCTAGGCTTGAAAGTGGTACAGGCTTGAGTGGCCTAATGGGGCAAGGATGGGGCGAATTTGCTGTGTTCCTTTCATGGGAGTGGCAAGCTTGGTGTTCATTTATAATTCCAGCTTTAAAAGCAGGATAAAAATGAAATGTTTCTACTTTTGCTCCAGTTCAAGGGCCGGTTTGTGCACAGACCAGTGTTCATTCTATGTGTCTTTTCACATATAACTATGTGTCTTTTCACATATAACTGGGACGCTGTTGTTTATGTATAATTTGACAATGGCCTGGTGCACAAGACATGCTAAGCCAAACCTTAGCTTAGCGAGACCATGCGGTCTCCCCGGGGAAAAGCTTTCAGCTGCTTTACTTCTCCCTTGTCCTTTATGTTGCCAAACTGCACTGAGCTCAGCTAATGTTTGGTTTAGCATGCCGTCTGAACTGTGGTTAGTGATGAGGCTACTTAACCACAAGCCCCGGTTCAGATGACACATCTTGGCTTAGCTCAGCACAGCAGCTAAAAGCACCAGGGAGGAATACAGCAACTGTGAGCTCCTCTCCCAAGAGCTACACACTCTTGCCATCTCTCACTGCAAACAAGACCCATGTATGTCTACCCACCCTTCATACATGCTACAAAAATGAGGTAGCTCATTTATATACTATTATGAACCACCCTGTGATCTTCAGGTGAAGGATGGTATACAAATAATAATAATAATAATAATAATAATAATAATAATAATAATAATAATAATTGTGCTCCAGTGGGAGCCTCCTATAGCCCCCTCCTATAGTACCAAACTTCACAGTAGGGTGTGTGTGTGTTTGCAGCTTCCAATAATACAAATTATGTGCGGAAATAATTTTGTTTCTTTTCAGATTGTTGCCACCATTTGTATGGGGAAGCAATGCCACTCTTACACTTTCCATTTCCCCGAAATTGGCAGAAATCCAAAACTGCTTTCTAAAGGAAATATTTTATCTCTTCTCTTCCAAGCCCCTGTTAAAATATGAAACGCATTGTATGAAGATGGCCTGAACTTAAAGCTTGTTAAGACAGGGTCTTCTAAGAGGTCAAGACAGGCCTGCTTAGTTTTTCTTGGCTTATTAGCCAACGGCAGGTGGCTTCCTTGTGGCAGATGTACTCTATGAGGATATAATTGTAAAGTTTTGTACATCTTCAGTAGCTTTTCAAGTTTCTTATCGTTTTAGGGATGGTGGGTTTAATAGTGCTTGAGAACTGCATGTGCTTGAGGTGGGATTTCAATCATCTGCCCCTTTTTCTGCCTTCACTAACACGGTGTCCTCCTGCTTATACCAAAACAACATGGCTGGCGACAGAAAGGACACAGCTCAGCTAGAGAAGAGTGTTTGCAAAGGCAGCGGGGTGAGAAAAAGGACAAAGCTACCCTAGTTTATTCTTGCTCTTTCAAAGCTTTGTTTATGTGGTTTGGGAGGAAACCTGAGTGCTGTTTGCTCATGTCTGTCTGGAGTAATCAGTGCCCTGCAACCCTCTGCCCAATGGCAAGGACATCCCTTCCCCCATGCACACATCAACAGTGCCCCAGGCGTCAGGTTTTATGAGGCAGACTCTTAAAAAAAATAAAATCCTTGCATGGGTGTTTAATGGGACCTGACTGATTCTGTGGGAAAGCAGAAATTTGTTCCCTCTTAGGCTTGTCCTGCATTTTGGGGAGCTAATCGAAAGGGGCAGCAAATCAGCAACCATCTTCAGCTATTTTACTAAATCTCAGTGCCAATTTGAGGTTTCCGTAATGTGCGGGTGGCAATTGATGAGTAGTCATATATGACACTAAAAGTGACTTTGAGCCTCGTGTCACACTTTAAATGCACACTAAAGTTGCCATTACATGATTAAAAACGCACAAGATCAAAAAATAAATAAATCAAAGATACTTTCTAACAAATACATTTGCATTTATTTATTCACTGCCCTAGCAAGGGCTGCAAGAAAAGAACATACAGTTTAAACAATAACAGCATTAAGCAAAGGGTTTTCTACATAATGCAAAATAAACAGGCATAGCTGGTACAAAGGCCTTTCAACTGCTTATAATACTCCATGTATAGAACCAGTATATTGACTGGAAATATAATCACATATGGTCTAAGAGTTATAGGGGGCAACCCCCCCCTCCCAAATGGTGCCCCTGGAGAGACATGATTACTTGCCTAGAGACACATGGTTGAAATTAGCTTTGCATCTCTTAGGTCACAGCTTGGCTGCTATCCAGAGAACTACATTGGTTTCCTGAACTTACTCTTGACTGCTAGACCATGACTTTGATAGGAAGTTATATAGCAAAGATCAGAAGAAATGTGCCCCCATGGATGCTGCCTGCAGCAAGCAGCAACTATGGTTGGCAAATCTATTTTCAATCCTAAAGACACAATTCAGCTCCCCCACTCCACCCCCTCAGGCCCTGAGAATGCCATAATTTCATAAGTTCTCTTGGGTGGAGTTTGAGAGAAAACGTTATATATGTACACACATATAAAGGTAAGGTAAAGGGACCCCTGACCATTAGGTCCAGTCGTGGCCGACTCTGGGGTTGCAGCGCTCATCTCGCTTTACTGGCCTAGGGAGCCGGCGTACAGCTTCCGGGTTTATGTGGCCAGCATGACTAAGCCGCTTCTGGCGAACCAGAGCAGCACACGGAAATGCCGTTTACCTTCCCGCCAGAGCGGTACCTATTTATCTACTAGCACTTTGACGTGCTTTCGAACTGCTAGGTTGGCAGGAGCAGGGACCGAGCAACGGGAGCTCATCCCGTCGCGGGGACTCGAACTGTCAACCTTCTGATCGCCAAGTCCTAGGCTCTGTGGTTTAACCCACAGCGCCACCCGCAGTGCTATTTTTCTAGAAAAAGAGGTGCCGGAACTCACCATGAACGCTTCCCTTGTTCTCTTATAATGGCAATGGTGCCCACATGAGAGGTGATGAAACTGAGTTATAATTACATTTCCTCCAAGGATCTCAAGGTGGTGTACAGGGCTCTTCCCCTCTCCATTTTATCATCACAATAACCCTGTTAGGTAGGCTAGACTGAGACAGTGGCTGGTCCAAGGTCAAGCCGTTAGTGAGCTTCATGGCCGTGGAGATTTGAACCCTGGTCTCCAAGCCCCTAGTCCAACACTATAACCATGACTCCATCCTGGGTGTCAGTTACCTGTTCTCAGGCACCTGGGTTTCCAGCAGCTTTGTGGAAAGATGGTGATTTGCATAAGCAGTTCCTTGTATTGAGTTAGGGTGCTTGCCTGAGTTGGCCTCCAGGGCAAGGAAAGCTGCTGGGTGTTTCTGCATTCATGCCTGGGAAGCTGCCTCCACTAGGCTGTTCATTTGAGGTTATGTATCAGGGCTTTTGTGGGACATGGGTGGCGCTGTGGGTTAAACCACAGAGCCTAGGGCTTGCCAATCGGAAGGTTGGCGGTTCGGATCCCCGCGATGGGGTGAGCTTCCGTTGCTCGGTCCCTGCTCTAGTCCCAACCTAGCAGTTCAAAAGCACATCAAAGTGCAAGTAGATAAATAGGGAAGGTAAACGGCGTTTCCGTGCACTGCTCTGGTTCGCCAGAAGCGGCTTAGTCATGCTGGCCACATGACCCGGAAGCTGTACGCCGGCTCCCTCGGCCAAGAAAGCGAGATGAGCGCCGCAACCCCAGAGTCGGCCACGACTGGACCTAATGGTCAGGGGTCCCTTTACCTTTATTAGGGCTTTTAACCAACCCCTAATATAGCTGCCAGGTGGAGCACTGAGGCTTCAAATCACAATTCCTCACCAGGTCACAATTTAGGAGGAACCAACAACTAGAAGTTCCAGACCCCCCTCTACCACTCCAGAGATGCACTGAAAGGCTGATGGCTGCAGTAATGGGGCATAAGGACTGACCTCGCCTCTTTCATCCCATTTGACAGGATGCCCTCAAAGTAGCTCTGTAAAACAAGTTACTGACCATAGCCACAGAGTTACACTTGCAGTGCAGGGCTAGGGCTGCCACTTCCCCTCAAGACACTAATGGCTACATGATCCAGTGCTATTTTTCTAGAAAAAGAGGTGCCAGAACTCACCATGGATGCCTCCCTCATTCTATTACACAGTGGTACCTTGGGTTAAGAACTTAATTCGTTCTGGAGGTCTGTTCTTAACCTGAAACTGTTCTTAGCCTGAGGTACCACTTTAGCTAATGGGGCCGCCGTGCCACCACCGCACAATTTCTGTTCTCATCCTGAAGCAAAGTTCTTAACCCGAGGTACTATTTCTGGGTTAGCAGAGTCTGTAACCTGAACCGTCTGTAACCTGAAGCATCTGTAACCCGAGGTACCACCGTAATAGCAATGAAGACACATCCTTGTAGCTCAGTATTGCCAACACTGGCAAGCAAGCAGCTCTCCAGGATTTCAGGCAGAAGACATTCCAAGCCCTACCCTGGGGATGCCAGCGAGTGAATCTTGGACCTTTTCCACACAAAGCCAAAGCAGATCTGAGCCACAGCCCTTTCTGTTGTAGCGGAATGCCTGCATGCTTATTTATTAAGGAATGTCAGCATCACTCTTTATATGCGGCCACAGGGTGGTTCACAACAGAATAACCATACTGTGCACACATAACAATTACTTCAATCTGACTCAGAAGATAAACAGCAGCATCAGACTGCTGTAGACATTAAAGGCGCAGTGGCCATGCCAGCAGAAAGGTGCCAACCCCCTATGGTAATGTAGTGGTTGCAGTGTTTGACTCCCCACAGGGATAGGGCACTTCTGGTCCTCCAGGTAATGTTGGGATTCAGCTCCCATCAGCAGCAATCTCAGCTAAAGCATCTATGACAGATGGTCATCCCACCTCACATATTTGCCCATCTCTTGGAGTTAGGGCCAGAGAAGCCAGGGTTCGAATTTCCATTCAGCCATTAAGTTCTCATGGGGTGACCTTGGGCCAGCCACACTTTCTCAGCCTCACCCACTTCACATGCTTGTTGTGAGGATGACATGGTGCTGGCGGAATAAGACTAGTATTGGAAGTCATGGGAGTAGCCAAGGGGGGCAGGGGGTAAATCAAGTAAATTAATACAAAATACTTAACTGAGGCTCCGCTCCCAGTTCCCAAACCTAAATCATGGCTACACCTATGTTGGAGGTCATGATAATCTGCCACTCGAACACAAGTGGGGCCAGTGCTGTTGAGGCCATGCCCTGCTATGGGGCTTCTTATGGGTGCCTAACTGGCCACTGGGAGACCAGAACGAACCTTTGCTGTGACCCAGCTGGGGCTCCACTCCTCTTCTTCCAGGAACTGGAGCACCTTGGCAGAAAAGGCAGGGCATAAATGCAGGCAGCAAGTAACTACTAGACTAGAAGAGACTGCCTCTGCAGGCGCCGGGCTCTCCTTCGCTGGAAGTTTCTAAGCAGAGGTGGATTGGAGGGGTTCTGTAGCCCTGATTCCTGCATTGCAGTGGGTTGGACTAGACGACCCTCGGGGGGCCCCCTTCCAACTCCGGGGTTCTGTGACTGCAAAGGGCCCGATTCTGACCATCTCTCCCCCCCTCTCCCTGTCGCCGACGGTGCTGGCTGCTGCTGTCCCAGGCGCCACCAGGCAGTGCACCAGTCAGTTGCTAAGCTACCGCGGGTTGCTCCCAAGGCGCCTGCTGGGTCCTAAGATCTGGGCATCTCCTGCAAGGTGCCTCTGCTCTGCCCCGCTTCCTTCCACACGGCTCCGCCGACGCGAGTCCAGGGGTGGCAGGGAGGGGCCACAGGACTCCCACGCCGCTGCTGCCTCCTCCTTCCCTGGCCCCGCCCGGGTCTCTCTCTCTCTCTCTCTCTCTCTCTCTCTCTCTCTCTCTCTCTGGCTCGCTCCCTCTCTTCCCTCTCCTCCCTCCCTCCCTCCCTCTCTCTCGTTCACTGCGGCTGCGGGCGGCATCCATCGCCAAAGAAGACGAGGCACACGGAGCCCGGCGCCCGCCGCCGCCGCCGCCATCGCAGCCGGGGCTAGATGCAGGCCATCAAGTGTGTGGTCGTGGGAGACGGGTGAGTGCCGCCGGAAGGCATCGCCGTCGGGGGGCGCGGATGGGCGAGGCTGGCGCTCGGCCCAGGCGGCAGGGGACCTCAAGGGTGGGGCTCTGGGCTAGCGGGGAGAGAATGAACACCGACGCCTCGCGGAGAGGAAGAGGATGGTGCACTGGAAGGGAGAAGGGGGCGGCTGGGGGAAGAGGGGGGTGGGTTTCCACCAGCCTAGGGGACCTGAGCACACGCCCATCTAGCTGCCTCTTGGGGAGGCGCCTGCTTTCCTATGCCTGTCCCCCGCCCCTTACACACGCACCTATTGTTGCCCTACGAACCCCCCCCCCCATTGCCTTGCTAGCCTTTGCCCCTGATCATAGCTGCCCGCCGCCCCTCTCCTCTCATTCTTCTATGCTGCCGGCCCCCCCTTTCTGCTGCAGTCTCCAGCAGGGGTGCCAACTTGAATAAAAATATGGGGGGCAGGTAAGCCCCACCCCACGTATTCAATCACAAGACAAGGCGCGCGCATACCATTTGAATGGCAACGCTCGTCAACTTTGGGGGGGGGGGCATCAAATATTTTATGGGGGCGGGGGCGAAGGGACCTCGGCCCCCTAGGAGTTGGCTCCTAGGGTCTCCAGGGAAGGCTTCCACCCATCCCATGCTTCTGATCTGCCCCTCTGTTCGTCCTCCGGGTTTCCGCACTTAGCATCGCCATGTGGTTTGGTGGGAGCCTTTATGAAAGCCCTTCGCCTTCCCTTTGGCACAACGCCTCTCCCGCGCACATACACACAGCTGGATCGAGGAGCGGGGCGGCTGCTTTTATTGTGATAGGGATCTGATACCGATTCAGCGAGGCGGGCTGAGATAAGGTGTGTTTCCTTCTTTGAATCCTAAGATGATGCGCTTTGCAGATTGGCAGAGATGGGCAAATGCCCAGTCTTGATCGAGTGCCATTCTCTCACACACACACACAGAGCCATGGCTGTTTCAAATGCTGTGATTCCCCAGCTTGCAGGTTTAAGTGCCACCAGCCAGGAGGATGTGTGAAGATAGCTTGGCAAGCTGACAGCAATAAGCCCTGGTGCAGGGTGAATCCCAAGGATGGTTACCAGCCACCTCAAATGTTCGGGTCAGCAAAGGAATACAGTATTGTGCTCAAATAACTATGTTGGTAGATGGATTCAGGGATTTAGGGAACTGTCCTGGTGCCAGGGTGTCAGCATGTAGTGTGCTGTCGAAGGCATGTCAGTCATGGAACACAGAAGCCTGGGTTCAAAGCCCTGTTGGGGGGCGGGTTGGGCAAATCACAGAGTCTCAGCCTATCCTACCCCATAGGGGTAAGAAAGAGGAGGTGATATCAGGTATGCTCCCTTAGCTCCTTAAAATAAGGGTGCAATACAGATGTGATAAATGGCAGTGTGAAGTCAGGAGCCCCTAGTTCAGACATCACTTTAACGGTGAACTCTGTGGCTGGCCCTTCAGCACAGAGGATCTGCTTCAAACACAGTCAGCTGTTTTTGTGGCGGTTGTCTGCCCTCTTCCGACTCTCTTTCTCCCCTCCCCACCTCATTATTGCCCTAGCAAATCAATCTCCCACCACCCCAGTCTCTCAGCTTCAGGTTCCCTGGCTTCCCCTTCCAATAGCTCTGACCTGTCTTACAGTGGGTTCTTAGTATTATTTAGGCGATGCACACGAATCACGCTGAATGCTCAAAAAGCATTCTGTAAATGCCACGTGATATTTATCGCAAGGCATTGGGTGGTCCAACTTCCCTGCCACCATTGATTTGGGGTATCCCCATTGCTCCACTGATATGAGAAGACTGTCTTCCTGCATGATTACAAAGATAAATTAAAACGTTACAGTGCATAATTCTAACATAGTCAAACTGCACCTCTCACCCAATCCGTTCAGACCTTTACTCAAAGAAAAGTTAAAATAATCTCCCTGTTTGCAGATGTTGGCAATTCCTGCTTTCAATGCGCCCCCGCCCCCTAGAAAAATAGGTGCTGGTACTCAGCATGAAGTTCTTACAGTAAATGCCACACTTGTTAACAACAACAACAAAAGGTGCCGGTACTGCGTGCTCTTGAGTACCTCCTGAAGACAAAAAAAACACACACACACACACACAACACTGCCTGCTTTAAACCATGCCCAGTGCGATGGGGAAATGGCTAAGAATCAGAAGTGTGAGCATGCAAATGAAATTTTCAGCACATGGGAAGGGAATGCTGTGACTGGGTACAAGGTGTGTGACCTCCCTATGCAGTGGCTTGCCATTAGACAATGCTGGTGCTGATCTTAACAGAATCAGTCCACAGACATTATATCACAAGCATCTTTCTTTTTAATGTGTGTTGCACAGAAAGAACAGTAGAGAGCAATACATTTGTTTCCTACCAAATGGTTTCCACATGTGTTCTCATGTACAGCACCAGCACTTCTCCTCCTGCTGCTGTCTACCCCCAAAGACTGTCTTTTTCTGTGATCATATGGGTGAAAACTTGTCCCTTTGGCTTTTGTGCTTGCTGGCTGGGCCATTGAGAGATCCTTGGTATGCAAAAACCAAGCGTAAATGCTGGTTCGTAGAACACCCTTTTTCCTGTTGGAACTCAAAATCCTTGGCTATTAATTGTTTTTTTACTTTTTAACCCAAGTGCACCCTGTTAGTCTCAACAATGAGGGTTGGTTTTTTAAAGTTATTATGAGCCCAGATTAGTAGTGTGTGAAGAATCTCACTATAAGGGATGGGTAGCTTTCCAGTTGTTGCCAGACTACAACTCCAGTTATATTGATCATGGCCAAGCTGGCTGGGGCTGATGAGTGTAGTACATTGGATACCCCTGCTGTATAAGGTGTGTTTCCTGCCCCATAGAACAAAGTCACTGAAGGAATAAGTTTGGGTGTGTTAATGATAGATCAAAAATCTATATCTGATCCAGTGGGGGTGCACCCCATTTCCCCCCTCTTAGCCCTACTCCATGCCATCCTGTTGTGTCTATGCTGTACGGCTGTGCTTTCATTTCTTCAGGGCTGTGGGGAAGACCTGTCTGTTGATCAGCTACACGACAAATGCCTTCCCCGGAGAATACATCCCCACTGTGTGAGTATAGAGGTTCTACTACATAGTTGTGGGATAACATGCATGCGAAGATAATATGGCGGTTTGTAGAAGTCCCACAATGGGATTCTCTGGGTGTTGAAAGAACTGGGACTCCTAGGGGCACTTGAAGTGGGACAAATTGAGCAATAGTCTACTAAACCAGATAAAGTTAAGCACAAATGACTTTAAAAATAAAAATAAGTATTTTGCTGTAGGCACATCTGCAGGGAAGCTGTAAATAGCCGTTGTTTTCCAGTGTGTTTTTTTCCACACATAGCAAAAAAAAAATCACAGATGATCTATATGCCTGCTTTTCTTATGTGGAATTTTGTTGGGCAAAATAGCCCTGGTTGTGATGGCTGTAGTATCCCTCAAGGATTGTGCTTAAGAATAACAGCACTATGGGAAATGTTCACTAGAGTCATATCATTTACATGCTTCTACCATTCTTTCGCTTGGAAAGTAACAGAGAAAGGGTTGGCGTTAAACTTATTCTCCCACCTCGGTACAGGTTGCCTGTTGAGTAACGTACTGAAATGTAATATACAGATTAACTCAGGTTACTTCTGCTCTAGCACGCTTTAACAATCCTGAGGCATTGCTTTTCTGCTCTCAACTGGAAGCAGAATTAAAAGGGAAGTTCAAAAGATCACTTAATATATTATCCTGCAATGCCCACCACTATGGCTGTGATCTTTTCTTATTTCCTCAGAAGTAAGTCCCATTCACTGGACGCGGGTGGCGCTGTGGGTAAAAGCCTCAGCGCCTAGGGCTTGCCGATCGAAAGGTTGGCTGTTTGAATCCCTGCGGCGGGGTGCGCTCACGTTGCTCGGTCCCAGCGCCTGCCAACCTAGCAGTTTGAAAGCACCCCCGGGTGCAAGTAGATAAATAGGGACCGCTTACTAGCGGGAAGGTAAACGGCGTTTCCGTGTGCGGCTCTGGCTTGCCAGAGCGGCGATGTCACGCTGGCCACGTGACCTGGAAGTGTCTGCGGACAGCGCTGGCCCCCGGCCTCTTGAGTGAGATGGGCGCACAACCCTAGATTCTGTCAAGACTGGCCCGTACGGGCAGGGGTACCTTTACCTTTACCTTAAGTCCCATTCAGCAAATGGCCCTTCTGACATCATTGAAAAGTGTCCTACTTGCAGGTTGTCCTAATATAGCTTCCACAGTGGGGCTGCTGATGTTAATCACCCCTCTTAAATGCCTCTCATTATCGGTGCCTGTTTCTCCTGAGGGCTTTTTAAATTAATGGGGTTTAACATTAGAAAACAGAGCTATTTCACTATATAAAAACAAAAAGAAGAAACGTTATGGGAGGAAAATAATATTTTTAATAAAGACAGCCAGGGGTAGGGAGGTAGAAGAAGAGACTGTGCTACTACTTTTCAGTCACCATTAGGTTAGACAACAGATGTGATTTAAGTGTGGTGGAGGAAGAAATAAAGCTATGTGATTGAGGCGATGCTCTAAAATGTGTAGTGAATAGTTACTGCTTTAGAAGAGAGAAGTAGTTAGTGGGAAGTATTCCAGCACAATTAATCTAGCATGGAATTAAGGTTGCAATCTGAAACCCACCTACTTGGGAGTAATCCAAATTGCTCAGTGGGAGTAGATATGTATAGGATTGCACTGTGATACGGAGGGTGTGACCTGTGATGATGGAGTAGAGCATGGGTAGGCAAACTAAGGCCCAGGGGCCAGATCAGGCCTTATTGCCTTCTAAATCCGGCCTGCGCAGGGTCCAGGAATCTGTGTTTTTACATTAGTAGAATGTGTGTTTTTATTTAAAATGCATCTCTGGGTTATTTGTGGGGCATAGGAATTTCTGCATCCCCCCCCCAAAAAAAATATAGTCCAGCCCCACACAAGGTCTGAGGGACAGTGGACTAGCCCCCTGCTGAAAAAGTTTGCTGACCCCTGGAGTAGAGAGTGATTCTCTGTTACTGATGGAACATTTCCCCCTCCAGGTTTGATAATTATTCTGCCAACGTCATGGTAGATGGGAAGCCAGTAAACCTGGGACTGTGGGATACAGCAGGACAAGAAGATTATGACAGGCTAAGGCCTCTTTCCTACCCACAGACGGTAAGTGATGAGGCTGCCCCTCCACAAGTGGAGTCGGATTATATCTCCTTTTAGAGAAAGGCCCCTCCATGTCTACCAAACTAGGCAGTACTCTTGTAGACTATGCACAAATGCATTCCATGTTCTTTCTGCAACAAACAAGTTTGAATTACGTGACCATGAGGGAAATCTTCAGTCAGTTCAATAAAAAATTAAGCCAATATTACACATCCCTTTTGTGAAATCTGGTATTTTGGGGCGGGGGCTAAATTGAGAGGACGGTATTGGGACACAAAGAGCTTGCAGGTGCACATGATGCATTTGTTACACCTCTTGTTTCATCAGAAGTTACATACCACCCTAGTCATGTATCCTGCTTGTATCCTTGCAGGATGTTTTCCTGATTTGCTTCTCACTGGTGAGCCCAGCTTCCTTTGAAAACGTCCGCGCCAAGGTAAGAGGCTTTCTCTTAAGAATGCGGAAGTGACTACTAAGAGGTAGGCCTGTTCGTAGCAGCCTAGCCACAAATTGGCAGAGGGTGCCTTTCATCTTGCTGCCCAAAGCACATGAGTGATGCCTCAAGGACAGGAAGTAGAATCAGGATATTTTCCTAAAGGCCTCTCCCAGGCATCTTTGGCAAAGCAAAGAGCCAGGAAGGGCCACCTATCCTTGGGTACCATTTTGCTTCTAGCGCAGAGTAACTTCTGCCGTCAAGGAGATTCACTCCCTTGCTTCTCATTTTCAGTGGTACCCAGAAGTTCGACATCACTGCCCCAACACACCAATAATTTTGGTGGGCACCAAGCTGGATCTGAGGGATGACAAGGACACCATTGAGAGGCTGCGTGACAAGAAGCTGGCTCCCATTACCTACCCTCAAGGTCTAGCTATGGCCAGGGAAATTGGTGAGTCTTGGAAGCGGGGGCTACAGGAAGCAATGGTGAACTGAGGGGGACACAGCATTCTCCCAACAATTATAAGTGTTAGCTTCTGTGCTTTTCCATCTTTTTGTCTATCATGTGCACTAGAACCTTGCTTCCCCCCCAAAAAAGAATTTTATAATCAAGGTTTAAGGATCTGAGGGGGAAACAGAGAAATCACAACTCTCCCTAAGTCATGTTGTCTCCTGAATTCCTCCAGGTTCAGTCAAGTACCTAGAGTGTTCTGCCCTTACACAGCGTGGCCTCAAGACTGTCTTTGATGAAGCCATCCGTGCTGTGCTCTGTCCTCCCCCCGTGAAGAAGCCTGGCAAGAAGTGCACCGTGTTCTAAGGGCGCCTGAGTTCAGCATGTTATGGGTGTCTCCTCCTTGTATGTGCCAGGAGGAAGCGTTCGCTGGGTGTTCCCGCAATGGGAGAGGCGGGGCCCTTCATCATGTATGAAGTCAGTGTTTTTTAAATGTCTCTTTGATTTAACGTCTGTGTCGATGTAAAAGGGCCGCATGGGAGGAGGAGGAGGAGCTCAATGCTGTCCCACCCCCAGGGCGGAGCGGTGGGAGGTG
Organism: Podarcis muralis; assembly: GCF_964188315.1. NCBI lineage: Eukaryota > Metazoa > Chordata > Lepidosauria > Squamata > Lacertidae > Podarcis > Podarcis muralis. Next base: position 31,808,721 of record NC_135656.1, read on the forward strand.
CATGCTCCCCGTGTCTCCATGCCAGGGGGGGGGGGGTAATGCGTGAATGGAAAGACCAGCCCTTTATTACTACTTCTATTGGTGCTAGAGCATTGTGGCAGGAGCAGGTAACAAACCCCAGCTGGGGCAGGGAAAGACAAACGGGACACAGGTTGAAGAAGTAGCCTTTATAGTGCTTTATTTGCACGAGACACTAGCAAAGCTAAATGATCAGTGCAGCTCTGTGCCATCCCAAGCTGCCTTTGCCTTTCAGGATATCAGCCTGTGTGCTGCTCCTCAGCTGGTTTTACAGACCATCAGCTCTCCCAAAGATGGAGAGTTGGAGGAAGGCCTCTTTACCTTGTCCAGCCTGAGCAGGACAGGGCCAGATGGCAGGAACCTTTCTGTAAGATTAAAGATGATGCAGGTGGAAAGGGTTATGGCCAACCCCTTCCTTTTACCAGGTGGGATGGACTGGGGGATGGAGCAGGGAGAGCTTTGGAGGGGTTGGGATGGAGACGGGTCCAGTTTTTAATCATCGTGTAGAGTGATGAGCTGAACACCTCTTATTTTATACAATAAACATTTCTCCATAAGTAAGGAAGTGTGATTTCTTCAGGGTCAGCGGCAGAAGCAAGCATCCTACAGCCCTCACTTTCCACATGCATCCACTAATGGAACCTCCCACTTGGTCTCTCTCTCTGTGGCCACAACTTCCGACATCCCTGGTTATTGGCCGGGCTGATGGGAGCTGGGGCCCATGAAGATCTGGAGTTGCGGCAAGTTCCCCATCCATGTTCCACAGAATTTCATTCCACGTCTCAGTCTGTTCCGGATAACTCAGTAGGGGGAAAAATCACACAGGGAAGACGGAAACAAATGCTGGATTTTAGCAGGCAAGGAATCCCCCGTCAACTGGCAGCATGGCACCTGTCGTCATGTTGCTTTGGTTGCTCAGCAGGAAGAGGATGCTGTTCACCACATCGTCCACCTCTGTAATGATAGATAGACCAGAGGCAGCTCTAGGCAATCAAGTCCACGGAATCCCCTTGGGCTTTCAGAGGTGGATGAAATGCCCCACACTCCAAACAAGATCTTCCCCGTCCTTGCACTTCCACATGCGCTGTAGCCCCGTCCCAAGATTGTTCTCTCTGGCAGATACTAGCTGGAGTCTGTCAACCAGTTATACATGTGATAGGACTCCTGCATGTGATATCTCCCAAGGCAGTTTTCAACGGTTGGTGTGCTTTTCAAGCAAATCCATACAGGACAGGGGTAGTATAGCCCCTGTGTGAGAACTGCACTCTCCTGACTACTGACTACTGCATGTACTGACTAGTTACATGTCTATCAGGAAAAGGGGAAATAGCAGTTTTGCCTGTCCCTGGAGGGATGCCCATTTGCCATGATCTTAAATGATAAGCAATCCTTCTTCTTAAATGGTAAGCAATCCCTTTAGCCCAGTGGAAGCAGGGTATTTTTGGGGAAGTCAGAGGCAACCTCAACTGTTCCATGTTACTCAGAGGAGGCTGCCATGCTCTTCTCTTTTCTACTATGTTTCCAAAGCTCCAGAGGCCCCCACTTGCGCTCCTCGTGGGAAACTGATGCTTCAAGTTACCTGCAAATTTCCCCAATGGGATGCGGCTAATCATAGGTCCAGCTTTCTGGGGATCAGTCCAGTTGAGGCGGCCCATGTCTGTCATGACAACCGTGGGGTTCACACTGTTCACCCGAATCTTGAAAAAGCAAGGACAGGAAAGTAGATAATGAATGCAGGCTTAGCCCATTCATGCCAGCAGGACACCTGCTGGGGCTTTCAGATCTTCCCCCTCTTTTATAACCATTCTTGTCCATAAACAGGCTCCAGAGACAGAGGTTTTCTGTCCCAACTGGCATGTAGGAATATATGTGACTCTGACTTATTCAACCTGATTACCTCCAGGGCAGGATCCAGCTGAGTTTTCCTCTTTGGCCTACATTAGGGATGGTGAACCAAGTGGCCTTTCCAGATGTTCTTGGACTACAATTCCCATCATCCCTGACCATGTTGACTGAGACTGATGGAAATTATAGTCTGACAACATTGGGGAGGGGGTACAGGTTTCTCAACACTGCCATAGGCATATATCCTGATTCAACCATTATTAGTCTCTGTTTACTCTGCTCTGATTGAGAAAGGTTTCGCATGGCCCTTTCCACGTTCACATTCTTATAATAATTCATCAAGGTTCAGTTCTTACCTTGTGGGGACCCAGCTCCAGAGCCATTGTCTTTGTCAGCATATCCAAGGCACTCTTGGTGGAACCTTCAACACAACAAGAGAATTTAGTGTCCTGGGTTGCTGCCTACTCCTCCCCACACCCCAATCCTGCCCCTCATGCTCTCATCCATGGCCATCTTGAACAAGCATGGCTTGAGGCAACGTTGTCACTGCAATCACTGCTTGCAGATTCCACCTGTGTTTAGCAGGAAGTACAGCAGCAAAAACCTTGTAGTTTTACTCACAGTAAACTGTGTGATCGGTCAGAGCCCGATGGGATGCCTGGCTCGAGACATTCACAATTGCACCTGGCACTCCCCTGGCAATCAGTTTCCGAGCGACAATCTGAAACGCATGGCACCCGATAAAGGGGTGAGGACATTGTAGCTTGGGGTTTAATGTGCAAGCCTCGAGCACAGAGGAGCAGTTACATGGAGAAGTTCTAATGTACCTCAGCCCTGAAGGAGCATGCGACAGCATGGTCAAAGCTCTACATGTTTACCACCTTAAGGCTGTGGTCCTATGTACTTACTTGGGGAGCAAATCCCATTGTTTATTTGTGAGTGTTTACTTCAGAGTAAACATGCATAGGATTGAGCTAGAATTCCTACGGGAACTAGCCCAGCCTCTGAGCCTTTTGCCTGGCTGCTCAGAAGTGAGCATTGCCCTCCCAAAACCGCGCAGACTTCTCACCTGGGAGACATGCAGTGCGGCCCGAAGGTTGACATTGAAAGACCTACATAAAAGCAAAGTCAGATTAAATATGCAAAGCAAAGCAGACAGCAATGCCTTGAGGTTACTGCTAGGGACCAAAATATGCAGGGACAACACTTGTAACCTGCAAACAGAGCACCGCCCCCCTATTTTAGCAACGGATCTGCCTTGACAATAACCAAGCAGATAAAATAAAACAAGCCTCTCCGTCTCTCTCTCCAGTGGCAGGAAGAGCTGTGGTTGGCGCCTCTGTGAGCCAGCTCTTTTATTTGGCAAACTGGGACAGATTAAAATGAAAACATCAATCTCGGATAAAGGTTTTATTACACATCTTTCAGGATTGGATGCAGAAAGCCTCCAGGGCTCAGAGTGAGAATCTGCAAGGTACATAATTGTATGACAGCTTGCAATGTGAAATTAGGCATCTCTTCCCCTAACCACCAGGTACCAACAAGGGAACCTGCCTGTAGTCCCGGGTCTGGGATTACCTGTCAAAGGCCTCCTTGGTCACCTGTAGGAATGGTTGCAGCAGTGCTACAGCAGCATTATTCACCAACAGGTCAATATCCCCCACTGTGCTCAGTGCTGCCTCTGTGGCCTCCCAGTCTCCTAAGTCTATGCATAGCGTCTGGATGTCAGGGCACTAGGAACAGAGAAAACAGATAGAGATCAGGGTTAAGCTAGTGGGGCAGAAGAGAATCTGGGTCTGCTGGTGCCCCAGTTCCTGTTCTTCCAACAAACATACAGACGCACAGAATAGGCTGAAGACGTATGTGGTTGATGGTTCAAGACTAGGGTTGTCAGATCCTATCTTCACCCTGAAATTAATTCTGTATCATTAGGGGCACTTTTACACAAGTGTGTGTGACATCGTCTGCATCTCATATGAGAATGTAACATCTTGGATGAGGGATAGCTCGGTTGGTAGAGAGCATGAGACTCTTAAGCTCAGCGTCGTGGGTTTGAACCCCAGATTGGGCGAAAGATTCCTGAATTACCGGGGTTGGCTTAGAATTATGATCCTTGTGCTCCTTTCCAACTTGTACGATTCTATGTAAGATCTACACACGTTGGAATGTGCCTTTCGCATTTTGTTCCCTGCATTAATAATAATCACACAAATGGCGCCACAGGTGAAAATTGCATGGAAGGCAAAACTGTGCAGGCAGATAATCCCTCTCCCCCCCCCCCCCCCAGCTATCACATGGTTTCTCAGTAACGCTCCTACACCCTGATAAGAAATTAAGCAAGTGAAGCTTTTCTCAGCACCGGGTCTCCATGAAGATCAGCTAACTATATAGGATCAGGGATCAGCTGGTCGGTAGGTGGGAGCATGAGTGTGGGCAACCCCAGCCAGTAAGAGCCCTCTCAGAAGCTTGACGACCCTACACGAGCTTTTCTGAAAGAAGGACTACCTCCTTTTGCAGGTGGTCGAGATCCGCCTGGGTCCGGCTCAGCGCGACCACCTGGGCCCCGGCACGGCTCAGCGCCACCGCCACAGCCCGGCCGATCCCTGCAAAAAGGAGTAAGGAAATGCCTCTTAAATGGACGAAGAGGGTGCGTGGGGGCCGCTGCTTTCAGGCCGGAGGCCCCTGGCCGGTACCTTTGCCCGCCCCCGTCACCAGAGCCCGGCGTCCCGAGAAGCCCTCCATCTCCCTCCGTGGCGCAGAAAGTCTGGAGTCCGGAGTCCCCGCCTCGGGGCGAAGATCAGAGCATGGGGCGTGCATTCGGAGGCGGGGCAAGACCGGGATCGCCCCTCTCGGACCCTGCCAATCACAGCTCGCCTCGGAACCGCCCCTTCCCTCCCGCTTGAAAACGGGGCTCCTTTTTCTCCCGTCTCAGGTTTACTCCGCCCACGCAGAGGTAAACAGTAGCAGACTAGCCTTTCCTTTGTCTAAAGATGGGTCTGCTCCGTTACCTTCTGACGCCATGTTTCCCCGCTTCCTACTAAGCCTGGGGAATTTTGTAGCTGCTGTTCCCTAAGAGGCAATGGAGAATGCGAAGACTTCCCCTCCCTAGGGATGGGGACCTTCTCCCCAGTCCCGGTCATTCTTTTTCTTTCAATTTGCAACGTTTTCTGGTAACATCTTAAAAAATTGCCCTGTACAGATATTGTCCACGGTGTTTTGTTTTGTTTTTACCCCATTTTGCAGGCGGGGTGAGGCGGGACCGGAGAGGATGTCACACGTGCCTGTCAATGTAATTCATTTTTTAATATGATTACTATCAACCTCATATTGCAGGTCGGGAGGGTTGAGAAGGAAAGCGGTTTATGGCAGCCCTTTAGTGTTGCCCGCTGGGTGTTGTTAATCCTCAAATTGCTAAATTGCCTCTCCTCAAGCAAGTGCCTAGAAGAAAGAAAAACCCAAGTTCAACTGAGTGGGGTACCCATATTCCATTCATTTGCACGCTGGCCCTTTTGCGCTTTTACCCGTCTTCACAAATGATCTCAAATAAAATAAACTGTCCTTGAGGGACACCGGTCATGGGTGATTCTTACTGGCAACATTCAGGTAAACATCTCTGGTACTTTAATGGTCCATTCTTACACTTCCATAATCCCATTGTTACTGGACATCCCCTCTTAAAAAAGAAAGAAATAAAAAAGACAGTTCTCAGCTCTGACCTGCTCAGTGAATTCAGATCATCATCACAGGACTGAAAACAAGCTATTTGATATCGTATTTGCTGGATTCTGAATCAGTGTGCAGTCAGTATTTACCTTTATGCATGTCCAAGGTAGTTCACACAAATAAATAAATAAAACAGTAAAATAAACAAACAGCAGTGAAATATCAGGCTAAAAAGCCTAGGGGAATATTTTTATTTAATTATATGAAGAAAGTATTCTGCAGCATGTTGTAAAATAAAAAATATGCCCTTTTCCCTTATGGGGTATCCAAGAGCCCATATAGAGTCCTTACATAGGTTCCCTATTGGTAGGAGAAAATAACAGAGGCCAACCAGAGAATATTGAGAAGCAAAGCAGCTAGTAAGCTTGATCTTTATTGATCTGTTGCAACAGGGTACTCCCCTCACACACAGGAGAGGAGGAGGGCCCTCAAAAATGCTGTGCAAGACCATAAAATTCCTATCGCAAGCACCATATCATAAAACATATCAGGGGGGTACACACTATAACACAATATTGTTTAATTTAAACTTAGTAATAAAGAAGTATTACCTTTATTAAATATCTATACTGCCCAGTACCCATGGATCTTAGAGGGGGTTCACAACATAAGCAAACACATGCATCAATGTAGGGCCCAGGTAAGCCTCCATAAGGAATAAATTTTATAAGCAGGGTTGGTGCAACTGATAAAGCCCTCCTTTGTCACCACTGGTGACCAGGAATTCCACATAGGCGAGGAGGGACAGAGTGTTATTTCACCTTTGTCAAGTGACTCAGCTTCCATACTTGGAGGATGGGGAGTAATGTCCTCCATAGTCAGTGTGGAAATTAGCTTGGATGGGGAGGAAGTGAAGCCGCCTCTGCAGCCTCCACAAACACAGCAGACTGGTGACAGTGTTTCTCCTTTGCCTGCCAGCTGTGCTTCTAGCCTGCTATTCTTCACCAGCCTAATTCTGATTTGTAAAAAGGGCCCTGGTAACTTTCGAGGTCTTAGTAACAAGGCTGGCATTGGATTCTGTAACACTTGTGTTGGAACACCACACCACATTTCCAAACACAACAGATGACGTGCTACTTGAGGTCTGCCGCTTGACAGAATTTCCTACTCTACAGCCGGCAGGATTCCTGTTAATCTACCACCCAGCTTTTTGTGCAAATAAAATTGGCTGCTTCGGAACATTCCAGAACATTCCTGTCCCTGTGACATCACTTCCTGCCTGTCACACAGCTAGAATCTCCCCCTGGCCCATTCAGGCCAGTCTGCGACTGCTGGCCTCTCCCTGTCAATGTTGAGCCGCAAGCAGCTGGTGCAGGCAGCACAGCTAGCAGAACAATGTGGCAGGTACAAGGACATGGCCACTGCCATGAGGCAGCTTGTGATGGAAGGGAAAGACCCACTAACCCACGAGGAGAAGACCCTGCTTTCTGAGGCCTACAAGCTCCTAACACAGGAGCGGTGCTCTTCTTGGCGACGGCTAAAGCACTCCGTGGAGCAAGGGGTGGGAAAGCAGAAGGAACAAGCACAAGCTTACCGCGAGACCATAAAGAAGGAGCTGGAAGCAGAGTGTTGGGAGATCCTCAGCCTCTTAGACCACGTACTGCTGAAGCACTGCAGTGACACAGATTATGAAAGCCTGGCGTTTTACCTGAAGATGAAAGGGGACAACTACCGCTTCTTAGCTGAGGTGGCCCTGCCCGATGTCAAGGAGACGCTTGTGAAATCTGCGCAGAAAGTTTATGGGAAGGCTCAGGAAATCAGTCAGTGGCATTTGGAACCTACTCATCCGTTGGCTTTGGCTGTGGCTCTGAATTACTCCATCCTTTATTATGAGGTTCTCAACAACCCTCAGCAGGCAACCAAACTGGCCAAGGCTGCGTTTGATAAGGCAATCGCTGGACTGGAGACTCTCAGCCTAGAGTATTACAAGGAATCCACAGTCATCATGCAGCACCTGAGGGACAACATCGTGCAGTGGACTGGTACCCAACCACAGCAGGAGGAGACCAATGGGGGAGAGCTTGAAGGCTAATAACTGGAGTCCTGAAACTAGCATTTTAACCACAGTGAAATGAACCATAGAATCCAATGAGGAGCAGCAACAATACAGACTCCCTTAGCCTTTGTACAGTATTACATTTGCCAGGTACCAGACCCATTCCATAGATGACTAATGTAAATGCAGGTGTCCCTGCTAGAAATAATAGCCCATTCCTAATGCACTTTGGCTGTACTGCTGTAAAGGTTTAAATCTTACAGGATATTATGTAATGCTAGGGACTAACAAAAAAATTAAATCTTGCCATCGCACCCTGATCCTCTTCTTCGTGCCATTTACTACTTCCTGCTTGAGAGTAGATGAAATACATGCTTCAGATAGACTACTGGCAACAACTAGAAGAAATTGGCAGAACAGACTGGTATCTTTCAGTGTGTTAAGACATATACTGTGGAGAATGTTCAGAGATGGGTAAACACACACACACACACACACACACACACACACACACACACACGGGTAAACACTGTGTTATGGCTTTGGTTAATGCTGGAAGGAACCATGGTAACTTAGTACTTTGTGCAAAATACTTTTGCAGAGCTTAAGAGTTGAATCACCAACTGTTTGAAAAAAACCACTCCTGTGACATTAGATTAATACTGTTATAACATGGTCAGGGTGACTGAGTCACAGCAAGAGGCACTGGTTGTTTCTAAACATACATTTCCCCCATTAAAATTAAGCACTGGAATGTGAACCATTCTAAATTCTTAGACATAATTAAAAAGGTTTTGAAATGCTTACAATCTCTCAGATAATCAGCATGTAGGTTTATTCTGATATTGCATTTTAGATAGGGAAAATGTATTAAATGCATGTTTTCAGCAGGGGCCCATTATGAGGATGCATGTACCGGTATATTAACTAAGTCCTGAATACCATTCAAAAACATGGTACAGCAACTCAGAATGAAAGGAGAGTCAGTGAAACACTTTATTTTTTAGATTCATTTTCTATAAAAGAAATGTGGTAGTTGCTAAACCAGTAAGTGCCAACATCATTTGCTCAAAGCGAAAACTCGTACATAAGCAAATTGAGCATGGCTAAATTGACAAATTGACAAATTGACACTTGTACAAAAAGAAGTACATGTGAACAAAGCAGAAGATCTTAAGGCCCCAATTAAGTCTGGAAAACTGACACCACCTCCTTATGCACTGCAGGGCTTGAGTTTATTCTCCTGTGCCTCAAAACCACCTTCAAGCCTTTACTGACGCTCAATCAGACATCACAGCTAGTTGCAGACTTGAGAGCTGTGGTGTTTTAAAGATATTAGAATCATAGAGTCGGAAAGGACCACAAGGGTCACCTAATCCAACCCCCTGCAATGTAGGAATCTTATGCCCAGTGTGGGTCTCAAACCCATGACCCTGAAATTAAGAGTCTCGTGCTCCAACAACTGAGCTATACTGGGTTCAGTGCTCCTTCAGTGCTGCGTAGAGAGGCAGTTGGGTGTTCCAAGGTTTTTCCACAATTGAGAATTAAAAAAACCACACTTCTAAAAATTGCTATTTCTCATTATCATTTATTCAATTTCTATACCACCCTTCTTTAGATGATCACAGGGTGGTTTACAATAAAATATTTATTTCTGGGGGGGGAAATATTTCACTGGGAATGCTCCGCATTCAGAAATAGCAGCAAAGGCTGCAGCAGTCTAATCATGCACAAACAATTCAACACTCCAAGCACTTCACTTCTCGCCAATGCTCTGCACAGACAATAAGCAGGTATACTCTATAGCAGGGATAGCCACCATGGTGCCCTCTAGATGGGGTTGGACTACAACTTCCACTATCCCTGCCCATTAGCCATACTAGTTGAGAGTGATGGGAGCTGGAGTCCAGCATCCATAGAGCACCACAAAACACCTGCTCTATAGCTTAGAATGGGAAATTATGTGTCAAAGAAACCAAATTCAGAAAGAAGTATGCAAATGTGCATAAAAATACCGGTAATTTGCATTATTTCCATAGGGTGAGAGTTGACTGTCCCTGTGGAACCTCAGGGGCCACTCACCTTGCCCTAGTTCCACCCCCAAAGCAATTCAGAAGGTAGAACTGGGTTATTAAGGGTTTCTTTTAAAAACTCCTGAGCAGGCGGCTTTGAAGTTGGAGGTGCTGCTTAAGCAGCTTCCCTGCACACAAAGAAAGCTTGTTTGCAGGGAAGCTGTTTGCAAAACAGCAGTGACTAGCGCCACACAGGATCTGCTTCAGGAAGCAGGAAGGAGGACAGGCCTGGCAGGAGAGCACCTCGCTCCACCATGAAGATGGAGCCACCCAGTAGGTTCCTCCTTTTTGCAGTTTCTCCTTTTTGCAGCTTGCCTCTCCTTCCTGCCTGATGCCCCACCCCCATCCCAACAGTCCTGGATGACACTGGGCTACTTAATCCAACCTACAGAGATCTGAGGCTGTCTCAATCCAACTCAAACAAGGTCCAGGTTCCTCTGACTAGTTCAGTTTGCGCTTGAGATTCAGGTCTCAGGACAAATCCAGTACACAGTCCTACGTACTGTGGGTGGACAATACCAAACACAATTTAGTTGAGTATCGCCCCATTGTCAATTTTTTTGAGAGAGTTGCATATTTATTTCTATTGTGATACAAGCAGTGTGAACAATGAGGAAAGGCTGATCTGAGGCAATTGTAAGCCCATTCCTAATGGGCTTACAATTGCTGCATCCAGTACTCCCTGACTCTGCAATTACCAGTGTTTAAAAAGGGATAAATTCTCCAGTTCCAAATCTGATTTCATACCATCATGCTTTGGAAAAGGTTCATAGAACATACTGTCTTCCAATTTCAGCATTTAGATAAGAATTTTGTCAAAGTAAGAGATGCATCCAGTATAGGAGTGCCTGACATGGAGACAATGGTACATGCAGCTGCCACTATAGGATCCAAGAGGAGTTGTACCAATAGGCTAATAACCATAATCACAACTGTTCTGCTGAGGCTTGTTACATATGAACACATCTTGCAGTCATGCTTCCTAAAGGAACATTATATATACTGGGTACAAAGGCTGTAAAAACACAGCAATTATTATAAGAGCAAAGGATAATTCCTTTTGCTTTGTGAAGAAAGGGTGGATGTGATACTTCTTCAGAAAGGATGATAGTAAAACGTACATTACTTTCATCTTTACCAGAGCTGCTCACTTAAGTGTTTTCCAAAAACTGTTTCCTAGCATATCATCCCTTAAGACTTTACACAGAAATACTCTCATTTTAGGGATCTGACTATGGTCAAATCCACACTGTTTAAAACACTCTTAAAACACTGTTTAAAGCACTCTTGTACCGCTTTAACAGTCATGGTTTTCCCCAAAGAATCCTGGGAACTGTGGAGTGCTCTCCGGGCAGATGTCAAAGAGTTAAAGAACTATTTAATTCTTCATAGACATCTGAAGGCAGCCCTGTTTCAGGAAGGTTTTAATGTTTGATGCTGTAGTTGTTGTTTTCCTGTGTTTATCATGGAAGCCTCCCAGAATGGCAGGGTCAACCCAGTCAGATGGGCAGGGTATAAGAAATAAATTGCTGCTGTTGTTTGTTAAGGATGCTGAGAGTTGTTAAGAGGCCCTTAACAAACTGTCTTCATGACTAATAAAGTAGTATGAGTTCCTTAAATGGATGTGTGTTACCTTCATTTTTTTATGATCGCAAAGGTGGGGTAGATTCTTTGAGAGGCCTGATAAACTGATAGTTTGTCAACATTTCAGTTATTACTTATTTCATCTCAGGGCTGCACACACAGGGTTCCTTCACCTTTTCCCAAAATGCAACCCCTTTTAACTTTTTGGCGAATGCTGCGACAGTATTTACAAGGAGGGTTATACCATGCCAGGATGGTATAAGTTTGTAGTTTATTCTATGCTAGCTGAAGACTGATTGCAGAGAATATTAAACATTCACAGTTCCAGGATTATAAAATGTCCTTTATAGAGCTGATCCAGTCCATCATCGAAAAAGTCCTTAAATAGTATCACATACATCATGAGTTAACAAATGTTCTTTCCTCATATATCCAGCATATTGATTGTGGAATGCATCAAGAAGAGGAGACAAGCTACAATACAAAAAGCAATAAACGTATAGTGGTCCAGCCAAGATAAATGGGGGTTTCAATTATATTAGTTAGTGGTGAGGGCACAGAATGCTCAAGACAAATAGGTGTGGGACTTGGAGGTAACAGTGGGGGACTTGTGTATGTATATGTTTTTCAGCCAGGCAAATGTGAAATACAGTACATGTATAAGATAGCTTTCAAATGGCCATAAAGGCAAGTGGCTCTGCTATAGCATGAAACACAGGAGCAGGATAGAATCAAAGAATTGTAGTGTTGGAGGAGACCCGATGGGCATCTAATTCAACCCTCTGCAATGCAGGAATCACAGCTAAAAAAATCCCTGACAAAGGCCACCCAACCTCTTGAAAACCTCCAATTAAGGATAGTCCACCACTTTCTGAGGTTGTCTGTTGCACTGTCAAAATAGCTCTCCCTATCAGAAAAGTTCTTCCCAATGATTAACTGGAATCTCCTTTCTGGAATTTGAATCCATTGGTTCAGGTAATACACTCTGGAGCAGCAAAAAAATAAAAATAAAAATAAATCTTATTCCATGTGACAGCCGTTTAGATATTTGAAGATGGCTATTGTATCACCTCTCAGGGTATTTCTGAGAATATGCACTCTGTAAATACCGGTCTACTTTATAATCATTAGTAGGCAAGCAGTCACTAGCATTTCTAGTGTGGTTCCACACGGATACAGATGCTGAGGCAGAATAAACTACAGGCTACAACTTCTTGATTACACTATTTTTCCATTTAAAAAACCCTCTTGTTTTCCCATGTGAAGTCTTAAAACAAAGCTTTGTGCTTTACTCCAAGCATTCTAGTAGAAAGATTAGCCCTCAACTATATTGCTACAGTGCCAGACTGTAACATTCCTGAGGTTGTACAAATGCAATGCAATAGGAAACAGGTTTGGCTAACATGACATATATGTGATCAGAAAAGGAGTGAGAAGAGCATTGCAGATATAGCTTATGATGTGCTTCAAGACTAAAGATATGTCCAAAGACCATTTTCAATAGTGGCCAGGGCACCTCGACACTTGCTTTGACCTTGTCTTCCGTTTTCTCCCCAAAGACAGCTTTGGCTGCACATTAAAAAAAAAAAAAAGACCAGCAAGAGTCCTTGCTGAATGTTAGGGCAGATATCAGTTCACTGTTAGACTGGGGCACCATCCAGTGTCAGGGTAGAGGAGACAGTGGACAGATTTGAATCTGCAAATAGAAAGAAAATTAGAAACTGTCAGAGGAGTTAACACAATCGGCCTGAAATATACAAAGCCACCAGTGCAGGGACATTGGCCATAACTTGTCAGTATATTTTGCTGGGGGAAAAAGCCATTTCTTATTCTTGTGCTTGGATTTATTAGTCAAATTGATTTCATTTGAAAAATGGTTACATACGCACCGAGTTGGATCTTGCTGTATGTTGAACACTTCACCCACGCTTACAACATTGCGCCTGTTCTCGGGACCACCATAACTCAAGGTAACCTGACAGCGGGGGGAAACACGTGCTTAGAAACGGCACTTGCCAGAGCATGGCAAACAATACAAGAATAAAGAGGTGGCAAATGCAGAAGTGGCAGGGGAGGGATAGTGGCCTTGTGATATTTCCAAGACAAATAGCAGAAATCATGTAAAAATAAATGGTTAACAAATATGTTGCTGGTGAGTGATCCCTATCTGTCATTCAGGATAATGCAAACATAGCTTAGGCCCAGACTAGATGTGTCAAAAGGAGCACATTTCCCCCAGAATGAAGAAGACCAGGTTGAAGCAGGTCATTAGTGTTTCTGCCCCTTACTTTCACCTGCTAGGACTTGTCACAGTTCAGAAAGATTATGTAGCAAAACCATCAAACCACCCAAGACCTGAATTTAGGGCTTCTCAAGCCACCAATTCTATTATACTTTCGCAACCCCTCTCCTGCACTAGATATCCTTACATCCTGCTTGTTCATTCATTCCATTTCTCCATTCTGTTAGCAGCAGTGTAGCTACCACTTTAAAATGCCTCTTTGAAGCCTGCTTCGAAGTTCAGTGGCGTTCCCTGCTTTTATTCACTGCACCACTTTCAGGCCTTCAAGGCTTTCCTCACTAATAATAATAATAATAATAATATCCATATTTGTGTATGTTGTTTAAATATGTGTAGAGATATACTTGTTTTCCATAATTTCCCCCTTCTTGGTTTTTCCATGGTTGTGGCAAGCCTTTGGAAAAGGCATATGTATTACAGTACTTTTATAAATTGCTACACACACCAAAATCTTAGAATAGCTTCAGTCACAAATCCACATACATGTATCTGTTTTGATGGACAGGCAAGCAGAAGAGATATCTGCATGGATTAAGGAAGATTTGACCATACCTGTTTCAGCACAGCTTCGCCACGCAGCTGCTGCAAGTTTTCCAGATGAGAGTGGAACAAGGGGCTGCGCAAGAGTTTCACCTCCAACAGCCCCTCAATAATGTAACCAATGGTGCAGTCATCGGGGAGTCGAATTCTCTCTGCAGTGCTGATGAAGCTTCCTAGGCTGTCAAAAGACAATAAATCAGAGAATGAAATCTTCTAGATTCTAGTATGGCAGCAGAAAAAGAGCAAATTGTCCAAGTGGTACATACCTAGCCCAGGGGCTCATCTTGAGGGCAAGACCTCTGCTGATGCAGAACCCGGCACCACCTGTGGCAAACCAGAACTTTGCAGTGGTCTACCAAGATAAACAAAGAATATTTCTGTCAGCTTTATGGTCACCTGAGTAAGTCAGATCCTATCCATGCATCAGGAATGCTTACATTGTTTGATCTCCATATCCAAACACTCTCAACAGATCATAGAATTGTACAGCTGGAAGGGATCACAAGGGTCATCTAGTCCAAACCCCTGCAATGCAGGAATATTTTACCCAGTCTGGGGCTCGAACCCACAACTCTAAGATTAAGGGTCTCTTGCTTTACCAACTGAGCTATCCTGAAGAGCAGCACAATGTGACAGCACAACAAGGATGAAGCATGGATCTGAAGGACAGAATCTGCAAGCAGAGGAAGGTGCCTATTTTCCTAAGGCACCTCTGTAAGGTGATTTTCCATCCCAGAGTAGCGATGAGTTAGGAAGCAGCAGAAGCCATATAATTATTGCTTCACAAATACTTCCTTAGGTAGCTGTGCTGACCACTGAGAAGTATATGAAGAGAGGGGTGGAAATTATGTCCCTTGCATCTGAAGCTGGCAACCCTCCGAGTGTAATTTACAAAGATATCATATTTAGACTACAGGGGGATGTGAGCAAATCGAGAGAGTATCAGCTGAATTACAGATGACACACCACGTCCCTCTACTGCCATCTCAGTTTAGTATAGGATAAGATAATGAGACCTAAGAAAGGGTCTAACTCTGAGTGCAAGCAGCTGCAGAAAACTTCCTGAGCACCATATGTGTTGGGAAAGTGTTCCCAAGTCGCATTCTGCAATGGGATGGGGAAACCTGGCTGTAAATAGCAAAGAAGGGGAGGACTTCCAGGATATTTAAGTGAGGAATACATAGCGAGTGCAAGAATCTGATTTGTTCAGTTTGAGATAACAGAGGCTCAATTATAGAACACGCTCACTGATCCGTCATTCCGAACGTGGTCTGCTGCTTCAATTGGATGGTCTAGACTTGGTCTCCCCACATATATATCTTGGCTGTGTGAAAAAGCAGACAGGAGATGCAGGAGATTGTGCAGGTTCACATAGTTATCATCATCCACATGACAAAACCACCTGCAGAAAAAAACAAGACATGGAGAGACACAGAGGAGGTCACAAGGCATGACAAGATGGCTCTTTCTACCAGCCTTTCTTTGGTGAAAGTTTCCACCTCACAGAATCACAACCATGAAAAGGCAAATGAGGCCACAATCTGAGAAGGCAAAAGTAGAGAAGCTCTTCACAAGTGAAGAAAGTTAGATCAGAAGTCAGTATCTTGATTCACTACTCATCCTTTCAGACAAATTTGGTTTCTTTTATGCTCATCAGTTGTGCTGGAGGTAGCTCATGCTAACTCACTGATGCCAGAAAGGAGAATAAAAAAATAGGCACCAATGGAAATAGTGACTCTCACTTACTTTCGCCCAGACTCTAGGAATTTATCATATTCCACAGACATCTTGCAGCAGAGAGCTTGGCGAGTGTGAACAGCTGAGCAGTTGGTATTGATTACATGGTCCCCTATAAAATAAAAAATGATTAAAACAGGGGAAGATGCATGATTTGTAAGAGGAATAACAAATACAGTAGGGCTTGCATATGAAGAAATGCTCTGGGTAATATTCAGTGTGGATTACATAGACATCTAATACAAGCAAAGCAGAATTCAGACCTTGCAGCAGTGCGGAAGCAAATATTGTTTACTCAGGTAGGGGGTCTTTTATATTTCCTGCTACTTTATATCCCCTTTTTTAAAACTGGAGATGCAAAGGATGGAACCTGGGATGTACTGCACACAAAACATGCTCTATCACTGAGCTACCGTCCCTCTCCAAGGAAGACAGCAAATTTATTTAACACGTGTCACCTATAAATATAAACCTGTTACAACTTTTAGAAACTTGGGAAGCAGCTTACCTGCCCTGAGACGTAGCTCCTGATCATCCCAGTCTGTGAATATAAATGTCTGTGGGAAACATGGAAAACAACAAAGAAAGACTTTATATCCTGAAGATTTTGAAGTAACACTAATGTTAAGCTTTAGTCTGAACATTGAACAAGACGACATTCTACTGGTTTCCAGCAAGCTAAAAATCAGGAAAGGATCAGTCTCTCTTTCCTATGTGGAAGTTTAATCAGCATTTGGCTACCTAATTTGGTGGAAAGAGAACCAAATATGTCACCTAACAGTGTACAAGCAGGTTTTTGCTCAATCCAGGGAAAATTCCACCAAAATAAGGATCAAGGATTTCACATTCCCCGTGAGTATCTTGCATATAACCTATATGTGAACATAAGAGATCCTCCATGCAAGGAAGGCTCTGTTCCATTCAGATCCCCCACCTCACATAGAAGATCTCTACACACATGTATGTCAGTTTACCCCCACAGTCCCTTCTCATGCATGCTGAATATCCAGATGGCATGGTAGCCTGATATGTTACTGATGTGGGTAAGGTTAGGTTGCATGGCCCCATGACCCTCCTCATGCGGTCTCTGAATAAGTTCTATGAATTATACCTGATGAGAGATTATGAGATTTCAGTGTTAAACAAGTTAGTATTTTAGCTTGGTGGGGAAAGTGTTCTTACCTGCCCCTTAGCCTGAGAAATCCATGTTTGGAACAGCAAGTTCAGCCTTGTTCTATGGTACTTCCTTGTTGTTTTCACAGCAATAAAGATATCCTTCAACTGCAGCTTTTCCTTAGCAGAGGCTAAAGCAGGTTCCTCATGGTCTTTCATCAAATTGTCCAATCGATTAATTGGGCTCTCATTCATCTTTCTGTTAGCCTTCAGACCAGATCTCCCAGTGGTTATGATATAGTGACTCCATTCTTCTACCAGTTCTTCTTTCACCAAGGACACTATATTGTTCGCCTCATCATCCGAATGATCAATTGAACTGGACTCCACCAGCTGCAAAGTGATGTCACTGTTGCTGGAACCATTAAAAGGAAGTGGTGGCTGTGGCTGCGGATAACTTCTAGGTTTCCAAATGGCCTGGAATTTGGGGATTAGCAAGAGGAGAACTGCACAAAAGATAACTGAGAGCAGGAAGCAGATCTTACTGAGCTTAATGCAGGAAAAGCTCATTCTTCAGCCCCAAGGGCCTTTGTCATATTGTAAAGTTGTGACATTATTTTAAGGTGAGAAAAACAGAAACTGATACATTTGTCAAGGCCTAGGAAGTTCCCAGCAACAGAGTATAATTTTTATGGCACTCAAATACCATAGACACCTACTTATATTTCAGTTTCTAACCTCTGGACTTGTCATCCTAACAGAAAAACACAGAGTTGGCACCTGTTCCACAGGGAGAGGGAAGCCTCTAAGCCACTGTATTATTTGTATATGTAAGTTCATTTAATCAACTTTAAAATTGTATATTGACAAGTATTGAGGCTGAATGTTTAAAGACAACATGAAGTAAAAATCAAGACAAGTCTGTGCACACACAGGTTTACTCTTTATGAACACATGGAGTTGCTTTAAAGTCAGATGGACTATCTGATAAAGTATTATTTTTAATGGCAGCAGCTCTCCAGAGTCTTAGGTAGAGGTCTTTCCTGTCACTTGCTATCTGGTCCTTTGGTTGGAGACGGAATCTCAGAGTTTCTTCATGCCAGGCATGTGCTCTATCACTAAGGTACAGCCACTTCTTATTAACGTGCATTATCAGTGTCCCATTTGCACCCTTCTTCAGGTGATAGGCACACTTTCAATAAGATGAAGTTTTTCTGTTAAAAAAAGGACATTGTTATAATATCGTAAAAACAAACACATTTTAGAGTTTTCTGTACGTGAACATGAGAACCAGGAATTCTTTAAAAAACTACACATACATTCTTAACAACCTCTGTGAACCAAGTTGCAAGAGATAGAAGGGCAACTAAAGCATGGTTATTTAAACTTGCTATTGCACTGCAAGTATCTGTCACATGGCCTGTCAATTTAAATCTATTTAAATATTGCAGCTGTGCATGTTCCAGAAACCAATTATTCAGTATAATCTGTAGTGTATTTAATACACTGACGGAAGGGAAATGGTCGTGAATAAAAGCTTCTTAATTTATTTTTTCATATAATTATCACCTCCCTTGCTGGGAAATGAGATGAAAAAACATAGGATACAGATATAGTACTTTTGGAATAGATGCACTGAAATCAATAGGACTTGATTTCAGTGGTACAGCTCTAAATATGCCTAAAGCTACAATCCTAATCCCATTTACCTGGGAGTAAGCCCCATTTACTTCTGAGCAGACATGGGTTCATATTGCACTGTAAGTATGAATCAAACTGAGTCAGATGGTATTATTTCAGGAAAAGATTTGGAAGGAAACACACACACACAAACGGCCTCATTTCCAAACATCACAGTTCTTTGAAATAAGGTTATAGTCCAAACCTACACAATATTAGGTGCACCGTCCTAAACTCATTGATTTCTGTGAGCTTGAATATACCTAACATTGAAAAGAATCAGACATATCTGTTTCAAAGATCAGTCCTGTGTGGATGCCTGGTGGAAACCTGCCTGACATAAGTTGTTTTGAGCTTCTGCGAAGAGGTGCGTATGTGTAGTCAGTTAATATATTTCATTTCCAAAGAATGAAATGCTAAGCCTGACAAAGTGCTCTTGGGGGGTATTGAAGTTTTCTCCTGACAAGCAGAAAAACATCTTAGGATGATTCACAGTACAATCCTATGCATGTTTCCTCAGGACGTTCTTCTCACTGGGACTTTCTCCCAAGTAAGCATTTATAGCAGGGGTTCCCAAACAAGGGACTAGTGCTCCATGAGCTTCATTCACTTGGCCCACAGCATGCCTGCATTAAATATTCACACTGATTTGCAGAATGTTTAGAATTCAAGTGGTAAAAAAAATAAATGCATGCAACGTAAGAAATAAAAAGAAGAAATGAAATACAATTAAAAATCATACACCATGGACCACCGTGCATTATAATTTCTGCTACAGGCGGGGGTGGGGTGCGGACAGAGTTTGGGAACCACTGAGTTTTAGGGTTGAAGCCTCTGGTTTAAAGGCTCTGCCCGGCGACGGGCACACTTAAAACAGGAATGAACTAGCCATTCCCAAAGGATTAGTACAGGCCTCACTTCTTTAACTGGGATAGCTTTTCAGCCAAAAGAGCTGACTGCGCCCGGGGAAGACGGGAATTAAAGAGGGATAATAAGTGCCCTTCGCAGCACTTTAGGCCTCTCAAGACGGTTGCCATAGAAACAACTGCTCTTCCGCACCCCGGTTGGTCACCATGGCAACAAGGACACACACACCTTGACATCCCACCCCCACCCTTCTCCCGCCGCCGCGGCCATCCCGACCCTCCTCCTCCTCCTCCTCCTCTCGCCTCCTACCTACGCGCAGCGTCTCCAAGGCGGAGGGACGCGGGAGCCGTCTCGCTGCGCGTCTTAACTCACCCGTCGCTCAACTCAGGATCCGGCGCCATCCGCCGAGCAGATCGCGAGGGGCGCGGCGGGGACGGGGGGCTGCGCGTCGGCAGCGAGCAGCGAAGGCTCCGCGGCCCCTTTAAGGGCTTCACCTGTGGAACGGACGCGACCCGGAAGTGGAGCGCGACCCGGAAGTGGAAGAAGAAGGGGGCGCGACCCGGAAGTCCATGGTGCGAGGGTCAATATGCCGCTACCCGTCCAAGTCTTCAATTTGCAGGTACCGATGAAGTTTCGGGGCGGCGGCGGGGGCGGCGGGCTCGGGTTCTCCCCCCCCCCCCAAGGCGCTGCTGTTGTCTTTCCGTCTAGCGAGCAGGGCTGTGGTTGCGGGCGGGCAGGATCCCGCTAGGTCGCCAAGAAGGATCGCGCCCCTGCGGGGGATCAGCAGCGCGTGTGTCATTCTGGGTTGCCGTCCCAGGCGGAGCCCTTGAGGAAGGGGGCCAAGGGGGGGCGGGATACGCAAGAGGGTCGGAGGGGCCCGAATGTGGGCTCAAGGCCCCTGACCCGGGCGAGGGGAAAGGCCGTTGGCCGCGGTTACGGCCTGCCCCGCCGTCTCATGCCTTTGGTTCTGCCGCCGCCCTTGCACGGAATCCGGTTCTGGTTTTGTAGAAATCGCGACAGGGACCTCCCAGAGCCTGTGCTGCAACATGCAGTTTAATATCTGACAAGTGAAGGCAGATTGTTTCTGTTTTAATGTATGTCAGTGTGCACTGTGGAAACCACACTGTGTCATGAAATTTGCAGCTTGTTGGAAAGGCGTGGGTGGGCGGAGTTCGTATGCTTCTGAATACCTTTCAGTAGACCCTTAAGTTTAAGACCCCACCCCCCAAAAATTGTGTGCTGCAGAGGAAATAGATGGGATTGAACAATCTTATCCCATGTGCCAGCGCACATCCTGATCTACGATAGCAATGGCTCAATGCAGTTATAATGTAATTACTTGAATAGTAGAGAGCTGTTTAATCTCTGCATTGCAAAATGCAGCTCCAGGGATGTTACGGATCCTGCACTCCTCATATTACGAGAAAATTAGTTCTACCAATGGAAACTTGAAATGATAATAATAATAATCATTATTATTTTATTATTTATACCCTGCCCATTTGGCTGGTTTTCCCCAGCCACTCTAGACGGCTTACAGCATATATAAAAACATAGTAAAAAATTAAACATTTAAAACTTCCTGATACAGGGCTGCCTTCAGATGTCTTCTAAAAGTTGTGTAGTTCTTTATCTCCTTGACATCTGGAGAGCGTTCCACAGGGAGGGCATCACTACCGAGAAGGCCCTCTGCCTGGTTCCCTGTAACTTCGCTTTTTGTAGTGAGGGAACCAGCAGAAGACTCTCAGAGGACGACCTCAGTGCCCAAGCTGAACAATGTGGGTGGAGATGCTCCTCCAGGCATACTGGGCTGAGGCAGTTTACAGCTTTAAAGATCAGCACCAAAGGTCAAGAGGATTTGGCTTTTATGTGTGGTGCATTTTAGTAAATTGACTATTTTATGGTTGATTCTCTTAATTGTTTATCTGCTTCCAAAAAGCGGTAGGATCAAAAACAACAAAAAACATGGTGCTTGAAATACAGTAGAGTCTTTCATACTGAGAGATCTGGCTGCAGCAGCTGTAAAACAGTGGATAAATAAATAAATAACTCTCAAGGACTTGTCTCCTAGCAGCAACTCGCGTCACAACTTGCCTCTGCTGTTTCAGCAATATTTCTCTCTTCAGCTATGGTCTAACAGTGTTGCGACTCTACATGGCATACCTGATCCCTTCAGGTGTTTTGACAACAGATTTTATTATAACTTTATAGAAGAAATATTTGTGTCTCTCCTCTAGCATACATTTTTGTGCTCTCCCCCCTCACCTGATGCTGGCATTTTCAGGTTGAATTTTGCAGGTTGTGACTTAAATCTTGCTGCATGTGAAGATCAAAGCTAGATCACAGTGCATGTTCATCTTAAAATATTTTAGTTCCTGTCTTTCAAGTTTGTAATAGTCCATAAACATATTCTTTGCCATGTTCTACACCCTTTCTCAGAGATATTCCCCATTTTTCTCTTCAACACCTTTAGATAGTCATGAGAATTTTCTTGCAGTGGAAATGGGTTCAAAACAGCACTCATATCTGCTCAACAAGTTCTGTTTCCCATACTTTCTGTTTTGTGAGATGATAGAGGATTGGGAGATACTAACTGTGGATGCTTCCTAGAAGACAAATTACAGGAATTAATCTGCTTTACCTAATGTTTCATTTTATGAAGGCATTGAATGCAAGCCAATGATGTCATGCAATTTGCTGCTCTTTAGTTGACAACAAAATACAGAGTTTTTATATCCAATCCTGTCTTTCTAGAGCTCACTTACTGTGGCAGTGGAATAACTACATAGCAGGAGTGGGGAACTTCAGGCCTGGGGGCCAGATGCAGCCCTCCAGCCTTTTCATTTGACCCTTGGAACACTTCCCAAGCCACACCCCTCACTGGTGCTGCTTCACACCCTAAATTTTGCCTGTCTAGAAAGTGTCCTTGAAATCTGATAATGCCTCTTGCTTGTCCACATGGAGGATAGAATTGGGGGGGGGGTGTAGACACAAATGTAAAATCAACGTTCATTGCTCCGCTTGCTTTTGTCTCCGGCCCCACCCACCACTGCCACATGGCCCTGAGAAGGTTGCACAGAAGGAAATACAGCCCTCGGACTTAAAAAGGTTCCCTACTCCTTGCTGTGTATGGTAGGCTGGACCAAGGGGCATGCAGCACAGTAATACAACAGTGAAATTAACAAACGCCTACAATGAAAACGGGAGCATATTATTCTAGCCTAACATGAGCAAGAGGAGTAATGTCTATGACTGCAGAGGCATTAATTACCTTTCTTTCCTTTAGCAGCCGGCGAGCTCTGTGTCAGGGCGAGGGGGTACAGAGAGTCAGGACAGGATGAGGGATAGTTCAGTTCCGAGCTCAGCTTCCTCGTCAGTGACAGATCTATACAACACCCCCCGCAGCAGTAGGTCAGAACTCTTCCTCCCAGGTACATCTGGAGACTTCAGCCTAAGTGCCTGTTTATCGGCCTGCACCCTGCTCTATGAGGTATCTCAAAGGAGAAAGCACTCAAGGATGACTGAGTGAGAATGACTTGACTTTTGCCAGCACTAAGCCATACTTGTTTAAAAGGATTCTTTTTTTTTCTGAAGTGGGTACATCTCTTTCAAATGACAAGTGACTTTGCATTGTGTGGTTGAGCATAAACTTATAACAGCTAGAAGGATGGCGTATCTAGAAGAGGGATGATGGGGACAGGCTATAATCTGTCACAGAAGTTAATGTATCCTAAATAAATAATATCTGTTGTAATTCACAAGGCAGCTTGCAACATATTTAAAACAATAAAAATGTAATACATCAAAACCACCCACAGAAAAAACAGCAGCATGTCTTATACGTAAATTGCCTTGAGACGGTTGTTTAGAAGGCAATTAATAAATTGAATGTGATGGCGATGTTGACCATTGCAAGAAACCAAGAGCTTTCATTTGGCATTTAAAGGCCAGCAAAGTAGGTGTTGAGTAGATTAGGAGAGAGATGGCGTAGATGAGATGCAACCACTGAGAAAACCCTGTTACTGTTACAGAAGCCACCCAACTCGCCTCAGAAGGTGGGGTCACCTAGGGCCTGGTCTCTAATGAAGAACTAAATAATAACAAAGCATGGCTCAGGTGGTTCTTCGTATGAGTATGGGTTCCAGTGTCAGTCCTGTACACTATTGCTACAGGATCTAAAATTCCATGTTAACATCTCCATCTCCCTAACCTCTGCATCTGGAAAGCCCATCACTTAATAGGGCAAATGTTTTCTCTGCAGAAAGTCCAGAGGTAATTCTCTGGCATCTTCAGTTAAAGCAGCAGTGGGGAACCTCTGGCCTGCGGGTCTAGTTAGGCCCATCAAGCCTTTCCATTTGGTCCATGAGGCAGTTTTGGCTAAGCCACACCCACCTGCCATAGTATATTATGTCAGGTGTGTGGCAGGTAAAGCTGCAGTTGAGCCAGAAGGGAGTTTTCAGGATTGGTGACGCCTACAGAGTCCTGTGCGCAGCACTTCATAAGCACTGCATCAGGGCTTCCAGAGTGCTGTACACAGGGTTTTGCAAGCCCTGAGGATTAAACAGTTGTTGGGACTTGCACATTGCTGTGCCTATGCCCACGCAATTTGATTTGAAAATGCACAGGCGAAAACAGGTGAGCTGACACTGTTGAGGTGTCAGGCGAATGAGCCAATTAGGTTGTCTGACATCTTTTAACTCAGGCGGGGAACTGAGTTTGTCCCTACCTCCTCTGGGCCTGTCAACTGAAGGAAGGGTCAGGCATGTTACTCAAAATCTGAAATCCCCAACCTGATGACATCTAGTACCTGAAAACTTCAGCTGGCAGCTTCTTGCATTTTTAGTTTCCTCTGAAACTATAAGCTTAAAACTTAGGTTGAAACTGAAAATCTAGCAGCATTATTTCATTCACATGCATATGTCGGGGTTGCATCCAGTACTCTGCATGCGTGGTTCTCCTGGTGCAGTGGGACTTCTGTTCCGTCTCCCCACCCCCACCCCACCCCCCACAATCTGCTCTGGAGGGTCACCCAACCCTCTGCAGCTGGTTTTGAGAGCATGGGGGCGGGAGGCTTGAGGGGACAGGTGAGGAGGCCACTGTAGGAAACTGCGAGCTGAGACAGGTGGACCTTTTGCCTGATTTAGGTAGACTTGTATTCGTAAGGCCTAGGTATGTTGTAGAGGAGGGGGTTCTCAAACTGTGGTCCACAATCTTCATTCAGGTGGTTCACAGTGTGCCTGTTAAAATTTAGTTAAAAGGCCTACGGCATCTAGCACATTACAGTTACTCCAACAGGCAGACATCTCAAGGCCCTCAGCAATTTTCAAGTGATCTGTGGGGAAAATATCTTGAGCACCGCTGTTTTAGAAGGTTCACAGAGACCTGTTCTAATTAGGATCAAGGCTAACCCCAGAACAAATGGCACCCTGGCAGTGAGCACCTTTAGTCACTTGATCAACTTTCAAATTCCTTATTTCTTAATGCATTTGTAGCCCACGCCATGACTTTGAAATGCATGTTTTGCTTTAGCACTATCATACCAGATAATAAATTAGCTTGCTAGGATCTGTAAATCTATATTTATTGGATTCTTTGTTTCAGCTGCTGAGTGATGAGTTCAATAGATAACCCACGAGCCACGATTGGTGGTTCTGCAGAATTATGAAATAACCCCACTCAACAAACCAAAGGATCCTTTTTCCCCCCCCCTTTGGCTTACTTTTGAGAGGCAGCATTATGCCCAAGATGCAGGTAGTGGTTAGAGATTTTAATATTGTTTTCAGCTGCATATTTGAATTTAGTGGAATTATATGTGTGTGTATTGATGCTTGTTCTGAGCTTTGACAGTGGAGTGGGCCATATAAATCAATGAAAAGGGTTGTGTGAATGAACTGTGAAGCAAGAGGATGCTCCTTTTTGGTTTCCTCAAATTTTTTACTCTTACCCCAAGCATAAAACTATTTCAGCTACCCTTGAGTCTTCAGAACACACATACATAATGTCTTTGTGGAAATTATACATACCTGGCTCTTACTGGGAAGGTGCCACTGAGCTTATCTTCCAGAGGTTTTTTTGTTTCTGTGATGGCTGCTGTTCAGAAAATCATCAGACCCCCTTGCACTTTCCTTTTTGAAAAAAACATTGAGATCAGAGAAATCTGATGAGTCATGCAGAGTGGGAGCAGTATTCCTGGCAAGGTCTAGAGTTCAAGGGAATGGAACTCCAAGCAAGAGATGTGAAAGAGCAATGTTTGGGTTTCTAGCCATGCTATATCTGCTGGTGTATGAGGGCCTCTTTCCCATGGGCTGGGAAGGAGCTTCCTAGCATCTGCTTAACACATACGCGTTGCTGTTACAGGGTGCGGTGGAGCCCATGCAGATTGATGTAGACCCACAAGAAGATCAGCAAAATGCACCTGATATCAACTATGTGGTGGAGAACCCAACTCTGGTATGTGCTGGAGGGTGACAATGAGAAAGGAATTCTTAGGTCGGCTAAAAACTTAGATTTTATCCATCTAAGCCAGTGGTTCTCAAAGGGTGTGGCAGGAGAGGATGGCAAGTAAAGCGGGAAGATTCAAGGATAATCAATATTACATTTTTGGGAATGATTCACGTTATGTGGCTGCATTGCGTTATACTTTCTGGATGTCCTATGATCATATCACAAAGCAGTTGTGTTCTGTTTTTATAAAGCAAGCAATGCTAGGAGTTGTTTTTCATTTCCCCCTCCAATGTATTTCTCATCAATAAAAGAAATGGTGTGGCGCCAGCAAATTTTTGTTCTGAAAGTGTAGCCCAGAGGAAAAAGTTAGATAACCAGTGATCAAAGGACATGCTTTGGATAGGTAGGTAGGTAGGTAGGTAGGTAGGTAGGTAGATAGATAGATAGATAGATAGATAGATAGATAGATAGATAGTTCTATCCAAAGTAGCACAGAGGAATGCGTACTGTCAGCACAAGGATTTCCACTTGCACAGTGGGACCATCCTCCCTCGCCACCTCCCACACACCCCTAAATCTTTTCCAGGGGGTCCTCCAATCTTCCAGAGCAGGTTTGAGGAGGGCACGGGGTTTGCTCAGGGGAAAGAGAGTGGGAGAATGTCTCATTGCACAACTGAAAATCCTTGTGCTGATTGGACGTGTTGCTTGGATACCTCCCATAATGTTTGATTATTCATTATTATTATATTTATTTCTGTTCTGCCTTTTCCCTGGACTGGGGCTCAAGGCGGCTTACACAAATTAAAACAACACACAGAGAAATGTTTCATCTGCATGGTTTTTCCAACTAGACATTTATTTTGTTTGTTATATTTTCCTTACCCAATTTCTGCATGGTCTTCCTGAGCTGCACAAACATTTGCTCTGAGTTCAGGTAGAGGGTGTGCATGGGATGATGTGAGCATGGGGCAAATGTGAGCTGGACAAGAAATTACGGCATCTTGACCAACTGGCAAGATTACCATGAATTTTATACATAGTCCTGCCTCTTCTGAAATGAGTTAACACATCCCCTTGATGCCACTATTCCTGATTTCTCACTGTTCTAAATTTCTCTCCCCCCGCCCCAGTATACTATTATGAAGCAATTTTACATTTCAACCCTCCTGTTCCAAGGCTCCCGTAGGAGTTGTATTCTGCACCTGCCATGCACAGATCCTTACCCTGCAGAGTGGAGAAAACAGCAAGGATGAGATGAATGCCATTAAACCATTCTCATAAAGCAGGGGTGGGGAAACTTTGGCCCTCCAGATGTTGCTGGACTCCAACTCCCTAACAACATCTGGTGGGCTCCCCACCTCTGTCACAAAGGAACAGAATCTGCTGCATGGTTCTTAGTTGCTGCAGGAGATAGTCAAATGACAGTGGAAGAATCCTACAATTCTAACTGCAGGGGAAGACAGCTTGCTATCTGGGGCATTGCTTTCTGCTGTAAATGATCATTTTCTTGTGCTGTGGCCCACAGGATCTGGAGCAGTATGCAGCAAGTTACAGCGGCTTGATGAGGATTGAGCGGCTGCAGTTCATTGCAGACCACTGCCCGCAGCTGCGAGTAGAATCCCTCAAGATGGCCCTCTCCTTTGTCCAAAGAACATTCAATGTTGATGTTTATGAAGAAATTCACCGGAAGTTGACTGAAGCCACCAGGTATTAAGATGAAAAAACACTGAAAATAAACTGAAAATAAACCTCTGGTTTGTGAGAATCCCCATACTATGACCTTGCATAGATCAATTCTCTTGTCCTGCAGCTGCCTATAATTTCAGTGTTTGTGCTTACTTGCAAGGTAGTGCATGCACCCCATCCCCCCAAAAAGAGGTTTCTGTGTTTTTCTTCTTCTTGTGTTTGTTAATTTGAGTCACCCGTAGCCAGTAATGTCTGTGAACAAACTACATGAAGAGAGAAGCAGCTCTGTCCAAAGTTGAACTTCATGCAATTATGGCAGTGTAGTTATCTTCTTGTCCTCCTGGTTCTTTGATTGTGATCTTTAATAATACAGTGGTACCTCTGGTTACGCACTTAATTCGTTCCGGAGGTCTGTTCTTAACCTGAAACCGTTCTTAACCTGAGGTACCACTTTAGCTAATGGGGCCTCCTTCTGCTGCCATGCCGCTGGCACGCGATTTCTGTTCTCATCCTGAGGTAAAGTTCTTAACCTGAGGTACTACTTCCGGGTTAGCAGAGTAGTACCAAGGTTTGTAACCCGAGGTGTTTGTAACCCGAGGTACCACTGTAATAATAATAATAATAATACTGATCTTGTCACATATATGCATGCTACTGTCCTTAAGTGAAACTAATTATGAAGCAAAGTAGGCTGAATTCCCATTCTCCGTTCCATCTTCCCAAGTGACTCGCCTATCCATTAACCAGTTTTTGTTACTTTTATCACAGTCTCTCTTACTGTATCCATGTGACCTTCCATGCCTCATTTTACCATAGTTTACATACCATAAGCCCCCTTGCTTCTATACTAAACTTCCAGTGTATTTGGACTTTAAACTATTGCATTATAGGTATGTGCGGACTTCCACTGTTTCTTCAGTTTGTTTATAGAGTTGCATTAAGCAAACCGTTATTTGCACTTTTCTAAATCAAGAGTTTTTTTGTCGACTGCTGGATCAACATCTTAAGAAACCAGCTGGATGACACACTTTGCTAATGGTTATGATTCCCCCCTCCCCCCATTCTTACAGCATCAAACTCTTGATAGCTCATTTATTGCCCTTGATAACAGTGAATCGTGTGCCTCCCCTTACTATCTGTCTGCTGCTTTTTTTCCAGAGAGTTACAAAACACACCTGATGCTGTCCCAGATGGAGGAATAGAGCCCCCTCCCCTAGACACGGCGTGGGTTGAAGCTACACGCAAAAAAGCTCTTCTTAAGCTGGAAAAGCTAGACACGGATTTAAAGAACTATAAAGGGAACTCAATCAAGGAAAGCATCAGGTGATCAGCTCCAGCAAAGATGCCTTTACTCGGGAACAACTAGTTCTCAGTTCAAAGCAACATTTTGTATCCAAAGGAATTAAATTGCTTTGTGAATTTGCATGCACTTCGAAAAACAGTTTTGATGAAATGCATCATTCGCACGGTTCACTGGTAGATAATCCCATGAAAATAGACCTGTCCAGGACTCAAGTTGCACAGGTGACCTATTCAGAGAAAAGGTTTTCACATGTGCGCACACACAAAGCCATTCTAGAAACCACCTTGTGAGTGTTAACATGTCTTTCTGAACTGCTTCCCACTAAGAGTCCCACCCACCCAAATATACTTTGCTATTTAAGGGAGTTGTGGGAGGGACGCGGGTGGCGCTGTGGGTTAAACCACAGAGCCTAGGACTTGCCGATCAGAAGGTCGGCGGTTCGAATCCCCGCAACAGGGTGAGCTCCCGTTGCTCGGTCCCAGCTCCTGCCAACCTAGCAGTTCGAAAGCACGTCAAAGTGCAAGTAGATAAATAGGTACCGCTCCAGCGGGAAGGTAAACGGCGTTTCCGTGTGCTGCTCTGGTTTGCCAGAAGCGGCTTAGTCATGCTGGCCACATGACCCGGAAGCTGTATGCCGGCTCCCTCAGCCAATAAAGCGAGATGAGCGCCGTAACCCCAGAGTTGGTCATGGCTGGACCTAATGGTCAGGGGTCCCTTTACCTTTACATATGTGTCTCCTACTTTTATAATTTCTACAGAAGCTCATTACTTTAGTTTTGTGTTGGGCTTGTGAATATTCTGGAATCAGATTCATGTTTGGAAGGAGCTGTTTGGGAAGAGCAAAGAGAGGGCTTTGTAGCAGGAAACTATTGAGGAGATTATTGTGATAGCTATGCTAGAGTCTTTACAAATGATGACTGGCTCTGTCATGCTTGATATTCTGCACCTTGCCAAAAATATAGAGAAATGTCTTTATTCTGTGCATCTGTTAACTCTGAATAAGCACAGCCTTTCGCCTGAGCATGTTATCCAGCAGCTGGACTTGTTAGGTCAGGGCTGAGCTCTGGCCTTGTTTTGAGTTGTAATTTTGGGGGTGGGGTATGTGTTTTGCATCCTGGCTTATTCATTTTGCAGCTGCCATCATCCCTTCTTTCTAGGAGAGGCCATGATGACTTAGGAGATCACTACCTTGATTGCGGGGACCTCAGCAATGCCCTCAAATGTTATTCGCGAGCCCGCGATTACTGCACCAGCGCAAAGCACGTTATCAACATGTGCCTCAATGTTATCAAGGTAAAGTACAATATATGTCAGTGGTCCTTTTCAAGTGGGACACACTTGTGGATTTTCGCCTTTATTCAAGATACGTTCTACCTGCTGCACATCATCAAATGAAATCTTCTTTTCTCTCCCCCACGACTTGGAACGTACAGCCTGAAGACCCATCAACAGAAATGAGTTTCTTCGTTCACAGATGTGCCTATTAGAGACACAGAATTCCCAGGGAGTGGGAGCTTTATCTCTTACTCAGTGTCAGGGGCTGGACTGAGAAGGAATGGTGGGAGCCCCCCTCCCCTTCTCCTGAACCTTCCGAAGGGCAGGAGGACAGTATTGATTTAGAACAGCGGTTTGCAGAGGGGCATAGTCCAGAGGGGAGAAGCTGGGAAATACTGGGTGAGGAACAGCTAGAAGAAGGCACACCGGGAGAGAGACAGCTGGCAGATTCAGTGCCCTCGGACAGCATTCCTGCCCCCCCCCCCCTTCGCCTAGGACTAGACAGGCTTTGAGAGTGATAGAAAAGAAAGCGCAGAGGCAACAAGCTCAGGTTACCCGACGTAGCACTGACGTAGATTAATGGAGATGGAGGGGGTGAACCTTAAGTGGGAGCAACGCCATTTTTAGAGGGATATGCATTCCTTTGTCTCTCACTGTGATTATTAAAGAAACTCTGGTAAGAACGCTCCTTTTGTGTGATCTTCTTAATCACTGCCACCGGGGAAGGGATCCGATTCCCCGAAGCCTGATACTCAGCTTTTATTGCAGTGCTGCAGTCTGTTTTCTTCCTCTTGCAGGTCAGTGTTTACCTCCAGAACTGGTCCCACGTCCTGAGCTATGTGAGCAAAGCCGAGTCCACGCCAGAAATTGCAGAGGTAGTAAGCTTTTTACAACATGACTATTGCCACCAACCCAGGTCCGTGCCATTTATTTTTACTTCATTTTTTAACAGCTGTTTCTAGCCATTCTTCCAGCCACATGCAAGAGAGAGTAGAGGCCCCCCCCCTCATTTTACCCTCACAACAGCCCTGTGAGGTAGCACAGGCTGAGAAAGGCCATCCAGCAGGATTCATGGCTGAATGGGAATTTTTAATAACACAACTATGCTGTGTTAGCTCTCAGTATGGTATGTGGGGCCCTGGATTTTTATGCCCTGAGGCGTCATAATTTCCTTGTCAAATATTGGACCTCGTTGCCCCACAGCAGGATTGTGGCGGCAAATGAACTAATACTGCATTTTGAGAGGTTCTAATGCACCCCTTGAACAGAGACCCTGTTTCCTTTTCATCCTGCTTGGTGTTCCTTGTTGAGCTCTGGGTGCCTTTTCAGACTTGGGTCATGCTGGGAGCCAAGGAGATTGCAGAGCAGAAGTGCTTCCTCAGACGGGTTTAACAGAAGGAATTAACCAAAAAATAAAGCTGCTGTTTATTTGCTGATTCTCTGCCTCCTCCCTCTCTAGCAAAGAGGAGAACGTGACAGCCAGACACAGGCAATCCTCACCAAATTGAAGTGTGCTGCAGGTGAGTGAGTGAATTGCATGCCTCATAGAGACAACGTATGCCCTTAGTGCTGTTCAGACTTGCTGTGTGCAGAAACAGCACAGCATTTAGGCACAACAAACTTCCTTTCTTGCTTTTTCTACCCCATGATAGAGCAGGGCAAATTCCCAAGTACAGCTTCTGAGTTTTAGTTCCCCTTCTTCTGGCCTTAGATCTGCGGAAAGGTGTGGAGCTCCTTTTCTAGGTTTCTGTGTGTATCTCCTAACACATGCAAGCAGTGTCTTGGACAGAAGACTAATTGTTAAGTCTGGTTTCTAGGCTTGGCGGAACTTGCTGCCCGGAAATACAAGCAAGCAGCAAAGTGCTTCCTGTTGGCCTCATTTGATCACTGTGATTTCCCTGAGGTAAGCAATAGGCAGAGATATTGAGAGCTGGGGAAGCTGGGGGGATGGGGGGGAGAGATGCCAGATAGCTGTGGCCTATTCCTAATATGGCCTGATTTGCAAGGAGGGACCATGTTCTTCCTTGATTTTTCTGAGTGTCTTGAAGACCAGCTTTTCTGTGAGCATGTGAACAGAGCAGGGTTCAGACTACCTAGCTGTCTACACCTGTAGCTATCCTTGAAGATTGCTTCTTCAGAGGCTTCCTCTCCTCTCTTTTTCTAGCTGCTGTCCCCTAGCAATGTGGCCGTGTATGGTGGCCTCTGTGCATTAGCCACCTTTGACCGTCAGGAATTGCAGCGTAATGTCATCTCCAGCAGGTGAGAGCTTTGGAGGACCTTGGGCATGAAATAGGCCAACTGAATTGGAGCTGTGTTTTGTTTTGTTTTTTGCCTTTTGGGTTCTGAGTTGCTCTTAGTCTTTGGTAAGCAATTTAGTTAGATGACTCCCCGAAGGTCCTGGATTTGATTTCTAGCTCGTCGTTTGAGTCCCTTGGGCAGGACTCTTGAGGACCAGTGGCTGAGGAGCAGCAACAGGAGAGGACTGGTGCTGTCGGACCCTGTTTGTGGATTTCCCAGAGGCATTTAGTTGCCCACTGCTGAAAACAGCATGCTGGACTAAATGAACTTACGTTCCTAAGCCACTGTGTCTAGGTGTTAATTTCCCTCTTTGAGAATAGAGAACAGTGACATGTCTGCACTGTGCTACTGTGAGAGAGAACAAGAAAAGGATGGTGAAGCCCTTGCGAGTTGAAAGGAAGAATACAGGGCAATTGCATTTGGTTTCCTGTGGGTGTGTGGAACTTGGAGCAAACCAATGGTGAGGAGTGGTTAGGCAGTTTCTCTCCTCCCACCAGTCCTCTACTTCCAATATCCATCCTGTGACTTCTTTTCAAATTAAAAAAAATAAAAGTCTGAAGGAAGAATGGTAGAACTGTCTGGCCCCTGAGCAAGGCTGAGTTCTGGGCAAACATGCCTCCCCATAACTAGGGACCACATCTCCCAAGATGCAGAGGAACCTATTGTGGCCTCCCCTAACCTGAGGGGAAGTTTTGGCCTATCGGTTTATTGACTCATTCTTTTTCAACCTTTTTTGCACAATCGCCATAGAAACCAACACGTGCCATTCTTGTAGGGGAGAGGGATCCTAGCCTCTTTTTAAAAGGGTGTGGGAAGTGGATGACTTTGTGCTCTGACCCACTGTATCTGCAGCTCCTTCAAACTCTTCTTAGAGCTGGAGCCACAGGTGCGGGACATCATCTTCAAGTTCTACGAATCCAAATACGCCTCATGTCTCAAGATGCTGGATGAGATGAAGGTGAGTCCCAGAGAGCTGAGCTCTCTCTGTGTGTTGCTGGATATATATATATTTTGCAGCATAGTTTTTATTCATTTTCATCTATGTCAAGCTATGGTTTCCTCACTCCAAGAAGAACTGGTTAATTAAAAGGAGTCCAACATGCCTTCCAGACTTGTCCCTTAGTGCCAAAACCATGGCTTGGCATTGTGTCTGAACTGAGCCCAGTAGGTTAGCCTCTACAAGTAGCTTTATTGCAAACTACCTGCATCTGCTAAGCTCAGACTGGCAGCAAAATAAAACACAGGAATATTTAAAGCTATGTGTGTAAATATGTGCGTTCATAGAGAGATCTTTTCCATGTCTAAATAAAGAAAAGGGGGGGAGGACAAATGTTGCTTGAGGAAAAGGCTCTGCTTGCATATGTAGCTTTAGTTGCTGGTCTGAAATTACACCGCCCTGATGGTGAAAGCAGATACATAAAATAAATGTATCCACTGCTTATTTATCATCTCCCTACTCTCTTTAGCTGTTTTGTGAAGACTGTTGCTTGTTTGGAAATGGTCAAAATAGAGAGGGCAGAATTCCTCTCTCTCCTCAGTACTAGCTGGGTTCAGTTTTCTCTAGGTTAATAGCAGTCACTACAAATGTTGTGCATCTTTTGTTGGATGTGAAATATTGCTATAGCCACCACTCAGGCTATGAGGTGCATCTGACAATGCCTTTGTAGCCTTTGATAGCTAGACCTGATTATTATTTTTCATTTGTATTTTGCTGACTCCACAAATACATGTCTCTTGCTGTGTCGGGGGTGAAGGGTTGGGGAGAGCTTTATGTGTCAACTCTTCCTAACATACTCAATTCTGCACAGGATAATCTGCTGCTGGATATGTACCTGGCACCTCACGTGAGAACACTTTATACGCAGATTCGAAACCGCGCCCTCATCCAGGTAATTGCCATCCTAATAATTGCTCTCCTTTTGTCCTAACTGGTCGTCTTCAGTCCCTCGCAGAAGCGCAGCATAGAGGGCCATTAATGGACATTTTCATTCTCTGCTCCTTTCTCATTCTCAGTATTTCAGCCCCTATGTGTCAGCAGACATGCGGAAGATGGCCACTGCCTTCAACACCACGGTGGCAGCTTTGGAGGACGAGCTCACTCAGCTGATCCTAGAAGGATTGATTAATGCCAGAATAGACTCTCACAGCAAAGTGAGTACCAGTCACATCCAAACTAAACCTCCCTGACTGCTGCTGCTGCTGAAAGCTAATGGCTTGGTAGTGATAAAACCCTGAGGGGGGAATTAGCAATGCAAGGCCTGCATGAGGGCTTCTGCTTGCACAATGAGGCTTCCCCCCATCTCCTCCCCCCCCACCCCCTTGATATTGGCTGGGATGGTGGGGGGAATTGGGACAACCTCCGGAAGAGGGGATTGGGGGCGATGTTCTATCTGGCAAGCTGCAATGCTTGCATAGATGAGACTTTTGCCATAGCACGACGATCCATTCCACCCTGAATTCTCCACGCATTTCTTTTGCTGTAAACCAATTTAAAAATAAGCCAGTGCCGCATTAAAGCCCAAACTGGGTGCTAAAAAAGGCCTGGTTAAAATCCTAAATGCTGCACAAAAGTTTTCATGATATTTAGGCTAGTACAGGAATTGCAGAAGGCTGGTTTTTTTATCAAAGAGGATTTAGTTTTGGGGGGGGGGGTTATAAACAATGGAGAGGAAAGAGAGTTCTCCCAGATGCGCAAGCCATACCTCCTTGTCCCTGGAACTCCTCCCTCAGTTCCATTCTGGCTTCTGAGCCTCCGTCAGGCATGTTGTTTCATTTTTGAATGCTAGAAACTGCCACTCTTTTCATTTTAAACTCTCTTCCACAAAGGCAACTTCATAGTGTCCTTGTTTCCAACAAATCAGACACTGTCCCTCCAGTGAGTATCAGGGGCTTGGGTGGCTGCTGTCCTAAAGGGTGCTGTGAGCCCTTCAACTTTCCTGTTTTTTTGTAGATTTTATATGCACGGGATGTCGATCAGCGTAGTACTACCTTTGAGAAGTCCTTGTTGATGGGGAAGGAGTTTCAGCGTCGCGCCAAAGCTATGATCCTACGAGCAGCTGTCCTGCGTAACCAGATCCATGTGAAGGTCAGCAAAGGGTTAACTTTTTATGTTTCATTGCTGTAAATTGCAGACCTAGCGGCATATAAATATTTAATAAATAAAGAGGCTCTAAATTCTGGGCAGGCGCTTGCTACTTCTAAACGTACTGGGCGCTCTGGCAGAGTTTTGTGTGTGAATATAAGTCAGAAGCATTGGGGTCAAGCTGATACATACCATTTGAGCCAGCTTTTCTCTTACATGCCCTGAATGGCTTTACCTTATAAATGTAGCTATTTACAAGCAACTAAGGTAAATGGGGGGGGGGGGCAGTTTTCATGAATTCTGCTCATTGATCCAGAGCAGATTCCGACATATAGTTAGCAGAGTCAAAACTTAAACACATTGCAGGATTCTGAAAAATATAGACCAGAGGCAATTAATATTTCATCCAGCAGAGTTTTACTGCTACTGAAGGCAAATGAACATAATGGACATAAATCCAATACATTCAGGATTGGCACTGTCCATAAGAAATCCAGTTGCAGCAAACTTAAACTTAGAATAACTTATAACACTAAGCATACTATAAACAGAACACCACACCAGAAGGAAAGAGAGATAGAAAGTGAAACCCAGGCTCCTTCTGGCCCTATTATTATAGTCAGCATGACCTTGACAGAAAGAGATGACAGAACCAGTTTAAGCCAGCTGTACTCGGCTTCTCTGAAGGAATAACCCAAACATCATGAACCTTCTGCTTGTTTCTAGGCAGAATAGAAACTTTGTGTGTCAGCTAGAAACTTCCAGCTTGCACCAGTTTCTTTCACAGAGAGAAGCTTTCAGAACCCTCTTGAATTACCGTATTTTTTGCTCTATAAGGCGCAGCAGACCACAAGACGCACCTAGTTTTTGGAAGAGGAAAACAATAAAAAAAATATTCTGAATCTCAGAAGCCAGAACAGCAAGAGGGATCGCTGCGCAGTGAAAGCAGCAATCCCTCTTGCTGTTCTGGCTTCTGGGATAGCTGCACAGCCTGCATTCACTCCATAAGACTCACACACATTTCCCCTTACTTTTTAGGAGGGAAAAGTTAAGTCCTATAGAGCCAAAAATACGGTAATTAGAATAGGAAAGATCTCTACATATCAAATCAATACTTTCTGTACCAAGAAATGCAAACTGACAGCAGTATCCAATTCTCCAACTCGGCTGCCGTAACAAAACTCTGGGAATGCTGTGGAACCTCTTT
The DNA here is from genome assembly GCF_964188315.1 of Podarcis muralis. Taxonomy (NCBI): domain Eukaryota; kingdom Metazoa; phylum Chordata; class Lepidosauria; order Squamata; family Lacertidae; genus Podarcis; species Podarcis muralis. The sequence goes on from NC_135656.1 coordinate 31,845,493, forward strand.
CTTTTCTGTCCAGTCTCTCGTGTGCCCTCAAGAGACGAGATTTGGGGAACCTTCCAGAGCACATTTTTGGGGTATTTTGGATTGTGGGGGAGTAGAGCTGAAAATAATACCAATATTTTTCACATCTGGCAACCAATGCACCTCTTTGGTTTCAGGTAGTACATGGGTAGAGGAGTCAGTTTAGTCAGAATCAAGTATACACTTCCAGAGTCAACATTAAATACATTGCTTCTGGTAAATGAGCCACCATAGCTGCTAGAGGGCCATGGAAATTTGAGGCTTTTTAGACTTGACTACCCATGTAGTATCCAAAACCAAAGGGGCACATTGGTTGCCAGAGGTTATTTTTTTTCCAGCTCCCCTGCCCCACTAGGAGGGCGAGGGGAAACAGAAGTCCCGTTGTGCCAGCACAACCAAATGCGCAGAGCATTGGAAACAATCTATCCCCCTTAAAAAATAAATTTATAAGACTAAAAAATAAAGAAATTTGCTTCAGTGCAAAATGACAGTTCATGTAGTAGCTGCAATATTTAAGGCAGGAATGGGAAACCTTAAACAGGGTTGGGGAGCCTCAAGATGTTTTAACAGCAAACTGAGCGTAGTCAAAATGCAGAGTGTTGTTGGCAGGTTTACAAGGGGAAAGCTCATCTTGCTGCGAGACAAGGCGTTTGTGCCATGCTCCTCTTCAGGGTGATGAAGTGCCAAGGGTCATTCAGTTTGACCACAGTTTATCATGGGACCAACCAGAATGTGAGATGTGCAAGGCCTGGATTGCTAATCTCCTGTTATTTTCTCCCAAGATGAAAAGTCTATAAACTTTTCCATATTTAACCACCAATTCCTGCAGCTCACTGCTGAGGTAGGAAGCCCTTTCCTCAAAGGACAACTCATTGGAATAACTGGATACAGGGAATAATCCCGCCTCTAACCATTCTGATGTTTTGGGGGAAGGTAGTTGCTGCTCATTTGGCCCCGGTCTGGGGTTTTCCTCCCCTTGCCTGCAACCGCGGACCCTTGTGGGTTGGGGAGAGAAGGTGTCTTCCCGTCTCATCGCTCCCTGGGCCTGCGGCCTCTCTCTCTCTTTTTCTTGCAGTCTCCTCCGAGAGAAGGAAGCCAAGGTGAACTCACTCCAGCAAACAGCCAGTCCCGGATGAGCACCAACATGTGAAGCTCTCTGAATCTCCAAGAGACTCTTCCTTCCCCCGCACACCCAGGGCCATGTGTATCCAGCATCCAAGCCACCAACTGTTCCTTGGTGCCTTTTCGGACTCTCTAGGTGTGGGAGGGGCAGGACTGTCAGGGGAGTCTGCCTTTAGAGTCCGATAATTCCTCTTAGAACAGAAACTTCCATTAGATGCAGCACGTCCAGAATACGCGAGCATGTGAGAGTGCCGGGGTGCACCTTCTCCTTCCCCCAGGGTATTTCACAAACAGGGGCTTATCTTAAGCTGCCAACAGAGCTTTCTGGGGTTTCCTTTCTGTAAATGATATGTAGCCTGAATCTGGAGGAACAAGTGCGTTCCTGTAGAACTTCATTCACACCGACACGTTGTCTCAGACCCGGAGAGTCCCCCTGGGGCAACATCCAGCAGGAAACCTAGCGTCAGCTCCATTCCCTCACTCTCCAAGGCTTGTGTTTGCATTTACCCTGGGTCGGCTCCATTTCAATCTGTTCTTCCCGTTTTAAAAAGTGTGCGCTCTGGCTTGTTCTCACATCCCTGGCCTGGTTTTGACTGTGGTTTTCAATGTTTGTCACCCAATTTTACTGCTGTAGTGTATGGTGGCTTTCTAGCCTTTGGGGGCGCTAATAGAGAGAGTAAAATGACATTAAAGTACATCCATCTGCGTCTAGGCAGGAAGCTGCTTGCCCGGGTGTCGGCACTCCTGACACCACTTTTTATTTATCCCTTACAGAAAAGGGTTGTGGGTCACAGGCCAGACTCGGGACTGTCTTCTCTTAATGAGCATTGTTTAAATGTTTGAATATTCCACAGTGACTTCCGTTTGGGGTTCATTCGTTGGTGTTTATCCCAAGGACAAAAGTTACAAATTTGAAACTAGCCCTTGACAACTCAACTTTCTACAGGCACTGTTAATGCTGTTTAGTTTAAATCAAAGTTCTCTCCTATGCATTAAAAAGCATAATTGTAAAGATAAACTGCAGATTGGAGCATTGGTTCTTTTTTCCCTTCTCCTCTTTTTTCTTTCCTAAACCTGGAAACAAGACAATACCCTAGCGCAGGATCCGTGGAAACAACAGCTGTATTAGGTGTGATCCCTGGAAAGTAGCCCCCTCATACATAGTGTATACATACATAGCCCCCTCATACATAGCTTACATGCAGTAAGCTAAAATAGCTTACTGTAGTACGCTATTTTAGAAACTACTGTGATCTAAGAAAACAGCTCTTTCAAATGGTGTTGAACACATATTTTTCTGAACAAGGTTTGGAATTAGAAACACACTCTGGAGTCCTCTTGTCCAGCACTTGACCAGGCATTAGGAAGACTAAGTCATTCCCATAGAAAAGCATCATGAAAGAGAATCAGTAGCGCGTCATCTATTTACATGGCCTGTATTTCTTCCATTGGTTTTTGTTTCTTGCCTATGCTCTTAAGTGTGAGACAAAAGGAGTTTAAGAAAGCTTTGGGCCTGCTTCTCTCTCTCTCCCCCTCCCCCAGAAATTATCCCACCCAGACACCGCTCAGGTGCGATTTTTTTGCCTCAAGTGCCAAAATAATTTACTTTTGGCACTATGCACCTTGACACGACTTTTTGCAGCATTGGGCACGGGAGAGAACACCATTTGTTGCTTTGCCTCAAATACCAGAATGTCATGGGCTAGCCCTGCTTAACACTTCTTGGCATCACATTATCAAGTCCTTGCAGGGATGAGAACTAGAAAAAATGCCTCTGTGGTTGTTTCAAGAGGATGTGTTAACCAGCTTCTATTTCAAAACATGGCAGTGTGTGGCGTCACCTAAAGGCGAGAGGCTAGAATTTTCCATTATCTTGTACAGACAGTGTGCTACGTCTCAGGTGGCAAGTAAAAGAGGAAGAGTAATAGAAACACTTGTGTAACTGCTGTTTTCTCTGGCTTCTTAGAAGCCTTTTGCAGGATAGCTTCCGTTTTTTAATGTGGTGACTTCTGCCCAATGCTGCTTAAAGGCAGAATTATGAGCAAATATAAGAGAGCTCAGAATTAAGATGCCAGACCTTCCGGAAACTTGTTTTTTCCGACTTTTTTATTGCTATCCTCATCTTTAGCCCACTATGGTCCCCACAGCAAACTGCAATAGAAACAATGATCTTCAATTTGAATGACACCAAACATTTCAAGTTCTGGCCTTGTGTTGGAAAGAACGTGCATTTAGGCCTTCTATTACATAGGGGTTGTGTTGACAGCATTCAAGTGTACCTTGCATTGTTTACTATACTAAGTGATCACAATAAGATACAGCCTCGTTAACAGCCTAAGATACCTGAAGATCCAAATAAATTCAGGCTAAGTGTGCAGAAGACTATAGCGTCAGAACACTACAGTGTTTAGTCATTTCTCTCTGGGTCCCACATTATGTAATGTAGCAGTCTGTGAGGGACTGTAGCCACAGTGGTGAATGACTACACCACTGTTGTCAGAACATGAGGCTGCCTAAGTAAATGGGTAACGTGACAAAAATTACTACATAACAACTTACATTGTTGCCTAAAGCACTTGAAAACAGCCTTCACTTGCCTGATAGGGGCAACAGAAAAAGATAAGAGTCACCATTTAAGAAACAGCAGGGAGGAAATGGGGGGGGGGGGGGGGAATCCCGCAAAGAATCTTTTTTAAAAGTTCCATATCTGGTGGTACCTTGGGTTACATACGCTTCAGGTTACATACGCTTCAGGTTACAGACTCCACTAACCCAGAAATAGTGCTTCAGGTTAAGAACTTTGCTTCAGGATAAGAACAGAAATCGGGCTCTAGCGGCATGGCGGCAGCAGGAGGCCCCATTAGCTAAAGTGGTGCTTCAGGTTAAGAACAGTTTCAGGATAAGTACGGACCTCCAGAACGAATTAAGTACTTAACCTGAGGTACCACTGTAAACTAAAAGAGCTAAGTGATTTTTAATTTAAATTTCATTGGTCCAGTTTACAGTCTTCACTTATTTAGGAAACAAATTAATATTTACAGGAAGCATTTATTTAGCTGATATTGTTTATGGAAATAGCATATTGCTTCGCCTGTTTTAGGTATCCAATTATTCTAGCTTCCGTAGTCCTTTCAGCCAATGTTCCTCTCAGAAGATCAGCAGGCTGACAACATGGCCCTACTTTTAAAGCACGCTAAAGTTTATCCCAACCTCTGTTTTGAAATCCAGGTTGCCAAGGGCTGTGGGAAGACTAGACCATCTAGAGGCAACTTAAATTGAAACTAGTACTTGGTTGTCAAATATATCACAGAGGAAATTGTCCTGGTGTGGTTAAGGACTGGGTATGCAATCCCTACCCATCAGTACCCACAGAAATCAAACTAACATAAAAATTAGGCTGGTAAAGCACAGCAATCAAATCAATACCCAGTGTGAACTTATAGCAGCCAGTTTTACAATGGCCATAATACATAAATTTATGAGGCCAAAGGCCCACCTGAATAAAGATGCTGACTACCAGCAAAAGGACATCGGAAATCGGGCTGGACAGGCTTTCCCAGGCAATTGGAGTCTGAGCCGTGGAGCAACCACATAGAAGGAAGGCCATCTCTTGAGTAAGCTCTTGCCAGACATGCTTCAAAATTTTGGTAGGACAAAAAGGTCTCCTGAAAAAAACTTATAGAAAATCTGGTCTCTTGGAAAACTTTGTCCCAATTCATGTAGGGCTTTGCAAGTAATAAATTTCTGAGCTGCGCCTGAAAACAGATCAATAATCAATTACACTGTTGCAAAATTGGAGCTGCAATCTCCCTGGAACCAGCCCTACTTGCAGCCCAGCGATGGAGAATTAGTACACATCATGTTATTTGATGGGAGAGGCATGGGCTGGGAGAAACCTTGCCTATTTGTGGCTTTGGAGTTTGTGAAATTGGGGCACCCAGGCGTGCGGGTGATGTAGCTACATGTTCATGATCTATGTGCGCAAGATGGCTTCAACACCATGTGCAAAGTACACTATGGACTTTGAATGAGGCTTGGCTCTGAGGCTAGGTTTGCTGAGGCACTTTGACCTTCCTTTGGTATGGTTCATCCCACAATGCTTTGCTGTGGGTAGAGACTTGGTTTTTGGAGTGAGTAGGTTGGATCACCCTGCAGTAACTCTTAGGAGTGTCTGCTTAACATACAATCCTAAACCTGTTTTGCAACTGAAATAAGCTTCTGCCTCACCTTTGGTGAGATGGTCAAAGGTATGGGAACCCAACTGCTTCCAGCCTCTGCTGGCATTATTTCTTCAGTAGTTGCCTCCCTGCACTTGGGAAAGACCCCTTAGCTGGAGAGTTAATCACTGTACTTGTGTGCCAATGCAACCAGAATTGTGGTCAAGAACACTGCGGCCTGTTTGTTCACCTAACTCTGTATGTGGCTTCATGATTTCTCTCTTCACTTCCACTGTGGGCAAAAATTAAAAATGGAGCTGAGGCTTTACGTTTAGTCCACAAAGCAGAAACAATGTTCCCAGGGTTGTGTTTTGCGGCTCCTGGTTCTGCACCAGGGGAAATTATGCTGCAGTATGTAACCCTAAACACATACTGTAAGTCATGATGCAACTGTGTTTGGAAAGAAGGGGTGCTTCTTTAAAGAGTACCTGATGCACCCAGAAACTGATAAACATACTCCCCTGCCCACATGCAATGCCTGCCCTGTAACACCCAAGTCGTATGACTATTCACCCTATAAAGGACAATGAACAAATGTTGCAGTCACCAGAGCAATAGCTACAGTCCCTTAAGGCTGAAAGCAAACATCGAAATTAACATAGGTGCAGGCATGTGGGATATAGGTGACAGGTGGCTTATATTTTCTCTTGCACAATAAACACTAATTCATAAATGGTCCCCCTTGTTATTTATTAAGATGTAAGTCACTGCTCTGAAGAAAGCTGAGCCTGGCATTTTTCAAAATTGAGTTTATTTTGCATCCACAAGGGAGAATTGGGATGCTGCAATCAGCTGCTTTAGAATCTTAATAAATAAAAATAGTGAGAGTATTTCCCCACCTTATCAAAGCCATTGGGTGGTGGGGGTGGGAAGTATATGCACCCCAACATTGTAAGCTGTTTTCATTTTCAAATGCACCCAATTTGCTGGTTGTATGAGATGAGGGGAACTTGCCAAAGGCATACTGAGGCTCAATTAAGGCAGACAGCTGCCCGACTATTGGTTTTTGTGCCTATGTATGTATGTGGTTACTTATTTACCCGTCCTTCAAGAACAGCCCAGAGTGTCAAACACACAAACTAAAAACAACTAAAAACAGTTCCAACATGTAGGATAACAAGCCTCATATAACTAACATGCTTAAGTCAAATTAATGCATGAAGGGGTTAGTACCATAGAGTAAGCTGTCCTGCCACGTCAACTCACTTTGGGAGGAAATAGGTAATCAAGCCTATTGGTGTAGCTTCTCAGTCTACCTGAGAAGCTCAGTTTGTGAAGAAATCTAAGCTGCTTGCTCCAGCTCAGCTGCATGGCTCTCACAAGCCTTTCTCTTATGTTGTTCTCCCAATAATTTATGAACTGTTAAGCTTAGTTACAAACTGGTAAGTTTTACTGCCTGTGCAACTTTTCTGACTGTGTCAATTTTCCAGCAGCTTACTAAAATCACCCTATTGTTAGAGGGATTAAGTACTTCTTAAGGACACGACATAACAATTAAGGAGGCAGGAATTTTGGCTCACCTCCACACAGGAGCTACTTCAGATGAGCTGACCTCTTTTGATGACAAGCAGCCCACACCAACTGTAGGTCTTTTAACTCCAAGGCTAACACCGGCTTTCTGAAGTCAAGCAACAAGCTTCCACTGAGATCAGTCCTAGTATTTTAATACAACAAAGTAACACTGCAAATATCCCTTTACACCAAGGAAGATGGGGAAAGAAAAGGACAGTTACTCATTCATTAGATGGTATTCCATAGATCTTGAATAGTATGAGAAACTCCCTGGTACTAAGCGAACCTGGAGACTGCTGCTCATCTTCAAAAGTACCATCATACCCTGTATGCTGCTCAGTGTGGTGTAGTGGTTAAGAGCGGTAGTCTCGTAATCTGGTGAACCGGGTTCGCTTCCCCGCTCCTCCACATGCAGCTGCTGGGTGACCTTGGGCCAGTCACACTTCTTTGAAGTCTCTCAGCCCCGCTCACCTCACAGAGTGTTTGTTGTGGGGGAGGAAGGGAAAGGAGAATGTTAGCCGCTTTGAGACTCCTTCGGGTAGTGATAAAGCGGGATATCAAATCCAAACTCCAAACTCTTCATCAGAACGAAGCAGTTTCATTATCGGGGAGGAGGGATACCTAGTGCAGCTCAAGGGGGTGAACCATCATAAAATATACTTGAGATGCCTCCAAATAACAAATACAGGGAATCACAGCCATTAGAGGGAACCTCTACTGGGAATCAGCTAAATAGCCTAAGGGCATGTTCAGCTCAATTGGCAAATACCACAATATTTCTTAAGAAGTTTGGAGCTGACAATATTAACTTGATCAATAAAGGTAAAGGACCCCTGGTTGGGGCTGCAGAACTCATCTTGCTTCAGGCCAAAAGAGCCGGTGTTTAACCACAGACAGCTTTCTAGAACTAAACCGCTTCTGGTGCAACTGAACACTGTGACAGAAGCCAGAGTGCACGAAAACACTGTTTACCTTCCCACCACAGTGGTATCTATTTATCTACTTGCACTGGCGTGCTTTCGAACTGCTAGGTTGGCAGAAGCTGGGACAGAGCAACAGGAGCTCACCCCATCACAGGGATTCAAACCGCTGACCTTCTGATCGGCAAGCCCAAGAGGCTCGGTGGTTTAGACCACAGCTCCCCCTGCGTCTGATGTGACTCTGGACAGCTTTTGCTAAGAAAAAGAAAAAAGGGAAGGAGGGGGGGAAACATTCCCACTCTTAGTAAGAGACTCGGAAGAACATCCAAACCATGAACTGACGATTGCCTTGAAGCCCAAAGAGCACTTATTACTACAGCCTGCCTTTTTAGACACCTGTGGTGCAATGGATCAGTGCATCTGGCTGTTAACCAGAAAGTTGGTGGTTCGAGCACATCCGCTTGATGCCACTATCCCTGATTTCTCTCTGTTCTAAATTTCTTTTTCCCCGGTATATCAATTATGAAACAATTTTACATTTCATATTCTCCTGTTCCAAGGCTACCACAGGAGTTGTATTCTGTGCCTGCCGTTAGAAAGACCTACTTTGAACCTAGACATAAATTTGTGCTAACTGGTGCATCTTATAAGTGTACAGATTCAGGGTTTTATACGTATTCAAAACTAGTGTAAAACATTTACCATTCATAGGATCATTTGCTGCATCCCAACACAGGGGCACACACTTTTTATGCACTAAGTACAAGCATAGCAAGCTACAATCCAAGAGGCAGGTGGTTTTTTTAAATCAATTACTATATAGGTGTGCCTTCCATTTAGGAACCTGGAAGCAGCTCTCCCCAAGTTCCTCAGTGCCCTTTAAAAGCTGCTGACTTGCTATTGTTCTGTGCCTAGGGCTGGCCCACATCCACACCAATTTACTTATGATGTACCAAAAATACGTTCTGATACAAAAGTTTTATTTGCCAATTTTAAAGCCACACACAGTTTAAAAACAGGCAGGTCAAATCTGTAGAGGTGTCTCCAATGCAGCATTTTAAGGCCAGCCCTTCTGGCTCAGTCTTTGAAGTCTTTCGAACACAGGATGAAAAGCTTTCGTTGCATCCTTTTATTTCCATTACAGGATATTTCCCTGAGAAAGACATTTTTCCTTAGGTAAGACTTGTCTGTCGTTTAAGAACAGGTCTGTGGAGTCAACCGTTGTGTTCTGGAAGCAGATTATTTCTTTGGCCCGAGGAGACAAGAGGCTGGGAAGCACAACCAGGAGGAGTCTCCATGCCTCACGCTACACCATCAATAGCTTCTTGGAGCAATATAGTCTCCTCCACCTCTCCTTTCTGTGCTGTCACTTCAATATTCTCCAGACTGGACTGGCCATTCTTCCATGAAAGGGACTTCTCATATTTGGTTTTAAAAAGCAGACCATGACCTGCAGGGGGGGGGGGGAATGGTAAATGTGCCTGGGTTAATTAGCAGCTAAAGTGGAGCCATTAGAGAAAGAAACACTCTTTAAGAGAATGAGGGGTTAAGCAGAGAACTAAAAAAAAAATAAAAACCTTCCAACCTGTATCAAGTGATATTACATAATTGCCATCAGCCAATGACTTTTTTAAAAAAGTGGAATAAAGTTATAGCTTAGAAAAGGAATCGCCAACCTTTTTGGGCCAGCGGGCACATGTTTGATTTTGGGAAAGTGCTATGCAACACCAGTCATAAAATGGCTGCCATGATGTGGGTGGGGTGGGAGGTGTCATAACACAAAATTAAGGAGAGTACAGTGACTGCTGCTTCCCTGCTCCCTGGACGACCTCAGGTTTACCATAGGAAGTCAGCTACCTTCTGCTGGTTCTGATTGTAGAGATTATACAATACAGTGGTACCTCGGGTTACATACGCTTCAGGTTACATACGCTTCAGGTTACAGACTCCGCTAACCCAGAAATAGTACCTTGGGTTAAGAACTTTGCTTCAGGATGAGAACAGAAATCGTGCTCCGGCGGTGCGGCAGCAGCAGGAGGCCCCATTAGCTAAAGTGGTGCTTCAGGTTAAGAACAGTTTCAGGTTAAGAACAGACCTCTGGAACAAATTAAGTACTTAACCCGAGGTACCACTGTATTGATCTCTCTCTCACCCCCCCACGCTGTTCCTATCTAAGAATAGCAGGGAGCTTCATGTATACCTCTCTCTCTCTCTCTCTCTCTCTCTCTCTCTCTCTCTCTCTCACACACACACACACACACACACACACACACAGAGAGAGAGAGAGAGAGAGAGAGATCACGTTCATAGCTCTCCTCGCTCTCGCTCTCTCTTACATAAACTCTCCTCCCTCCCACTCTCCCATATATCTCCCCTCTCTCCCATACATGGGTGTCCATAGGAATTATTCTCTCAGACACGGGGAGAAGGAAGCAAAGCAAAACACTGAAAAGGTCCAGAAGGCTAATTTCTAACTAAAAAAAATGAGAAGAATTGTGTGTTCACATTTTGTATCATATCACAAGTTCTAAAAATGCTAGAGACTTTCTTTTAAAAAATGAAAGCTGGGAATCTGGGGGTTATGATTCATCCCAGGGGCACCAAATAAGACTTTTGCTGGCACAATGGTCCCATAGGCATCAGTCCTTGGCTTAGGCTTTAAGACAGGTTTGAGGAAACCCATTTTTCCATCAAGGAATGCCTTTCCTCAGGGGTAATCAGTGAGAGACGGGCCTATGTCAAAAGTGGCCAAGGTCTATGGAAAAGAGGAAATGTAATGTTTCAATGGTTCGCCATAACTTGACTTAAACAATCAATGCTCAGCTAGCTATTATGAACATTTTAAAAAGCAGCTCAAGAAAACCCAATTCCTTACATTTATTTGGTTAATTCACAAGTGCCAGCACAACATCAATAAGTATGCTGCTTTTACTTAAAAACCAAATCAGTCAGGATTTGAAATCTATACTCTGTTATTTTTTAAAAAATGCTCTAGTATTCTGGAAAACTGAACTGGGTTTCGCTTACCTGGACAATCTGCTGTCTCTCTAAAAGCCCTTTTCTTACAGCAGCCTCGGCACAGATTAAATACACATTTGTTACCCTGGGAAGAGAGACAAACTAATTAGCTCAAAGTTTACATATTCATCCCAAGTTGCCAGTGAACATGTGGCATTGTAGATAAAGTGCTTTGTCAGGGTTGATTTGGGGTATGAAAGGCATTTCAAACCCCAAAGGTTTCTCAGAATATTTTTTGGTAATAGATTTTCCCTTTCATAAGAAAAAAGGACCCAACCCCAAGTTGCATGTGTTGTGTGCCCTATTAAAGAGGAAAAGGCTGGCTTTATGGGACTTAAATGAGGTGTGTGCATGAGCTGCAAGTAATCCATTTAAACTGCTTAAATACTGCCCAGGCCCTTCTGAAACCTTTAGAAGCACAGCCTGGTTGAGAAAACCACATATCAGCAGCATGTTTTCTAGGTAGTTTCCAATCTCTCCTTGATCCCTTCTGGCACACCTCCAAACCTCTAGGAAAGTGACAAAGAGGACACACCAACAATGAAAAAGGCCGGTGAGTTTATCTGTATGCAAGGAAGGGATCATCATTATAAGTGTACATGGAGGAGGAGAAAAGCTTATAGAGGAATACGCAAATATACAGAGGAACGCGAGTGACTAAGGTCAGCAGTACACCACTGTGGGAGATCCTGGGCATGTATGTGAGCCGTGTGTGTAAAGGCGAGAAGTATGTAACAATGTAAGGAGTGAGGGGTACATGTGCATATGCAAGTGTATGGTGAGAAGTGTGTGTCTTGAGGATGCATGAATGAACAGGCAGAGCAAAAATCACAAGTGGCTATTAACCTGCAATATTACTTGGATCAGTACAGGGTGCCAACCAAGCCTGATCCTCTCCATGATTTCACTTCAACTGAATTATTTTAAGGAAAAAATTTCAATTTGGGATGCAAAAAAATAAAAAATGCTAAACACATATAGATTAACACTCTAAACAGCTACCTTATTTAAATAACCAAGCACAGAAATTAATGATGTAATAAAATCACTCCATGGAACATACGCATGTTCCTAGAAGTGTACACAAGAATTATAGGACCACTACCTGTACTTTCAGATCTTGTATGAACACCTACATAACTCACAGTAAAGTAAGTTGTCTCCATCAGCCATTAGGGATATTCATTCAGCAGGAGACAACACAGGTATGAACCCACTGACAAAACAACTACTAAGAATGCTCTTTCAGGAGAGATAGGGTAAATCAGTTAAAACTAAACTTCTCACTGGGCTGTTTTTTTGCCATTTTAACTATGACAGAGCCCTTTGCTCAAGGAAGGGTTATACTACATGTAATTTTACCCAGGGATTTAATGATTAATGTATGAATTACATTACAAGGAGAATTAGAAGGAGAAAACCAAATGAAGACAGACCTACCTTTGGGTTTCCACACTGATCACACTTTGCATATTTAGCTGAAAGGAGGAAAAAAGACTTTTAAAAAAAGTTTTAGTCATTTCAAACTGCTGCTGATGTGCAGAGGAAGAGCATTTTTCTCCATCTTGGGTATTGACAATGTTTACATCATTTTTAAAAAATCTACAGGAGAAGAAGCTCAACAACAACAACAACGAAGGGTTGTATTCAACACAGCATTAAGTAGTGCTTTGCACAAGCAGAACGACTTATGCTGAGCAACTGGATTTTGCCCTCCTCTCCTCCAGCTGCCTCCTAAATCTGTTCTGGGGTTCCTCCCAATCCTAAAAGAACACACTCTGTTTTCAGAGGATGCACATGTGTTCAGAAGGAATAAACCTGGAGGCATTCCCTCCTGAATAAGAAGGGAATGCCCCTTCTAAAATGGCACTTGCAATTTGCAGTTTTTTAAAATCCTTATATTAAAAGAAACTGGTAATAAGAAAATAAAATGTGCTGCCCAATTAGTCAGAAACACATCTTATGTTGGTCAAAGGGATTACTATCCATTTCCCATAGGCTAAATATTGCAGCCCCGTAGACTTACGTTTTAAGGATGGATCAAAGCTTTTATTAGGATTTCTCAATTTCTTCTTTTGCTTGTTCTTTGAGAGACCGTCCGAGTTCCCATCATCCGCATCCTCCAAAGCTCGTTTACCCCGGGTGCTTCCTTCCATGCCACTAGTGCCATTTTCCTTGCACACCTCCTTGGGCCTGTGATGGTTCAACACCAGAGCATTTAAAACAAAAGCCAATCATTAGTTTTTTTGCTAACCCCACGGTTATAGAAGTCTGTATATGGCATGGGCACCTTAAAAATAATAAAAGCAAAGATAATGCTATGCTATGAAGAAGAAGAAGAAGAAGAGGAGTTTGGATTTGATATCCCGCTTTATCACTACCCGAAGGAGTCTCAAAGCGGCTAACATTCTCCTTTCCCTTCCTCCCCCACAACAAACACTCTGTGAGGTGAGTGGGGCTGAGAGACTTCAAAGAAGTGTGACTAGCCCAAGGTCACCCAGCAGCTGCATGTGGAGGAGCGGACATGCGAACCCAGTTCACCAGATTACGAGCCCACTGCTCTTAACCACTACACCACAATGGCTCATGAAAGAATGTGCAATCATAAAATGGCTAGTTGCTGACTGGGGGAAGAAAGTAGGAACTAACACTCATAGAGAGCCAGATAAGATCATGCAAACTATTCTTGGGAACAGTAATCTCATCAGGCACCTAAAGTTCCAACACATTGGAACATCCCATTCCACAGCCCAGTCCTCTTCAAGAAAGATGGTAAACGAAGACTTTAGATTTGGGTTGAGGAGTCTATGGCCTTCCAGATGCTAAAATAAAGGGTTTTCAGTGCTGCTCTAGTAAATAAAAAGATGACAGTGTCTCTTTATCTTATAGCTGCAGCACATTACTGCCTAGCACCCAGGCATAATAAAGCAACGTGGCTATGTGTGATTGATGTTGGTATCCGTCTGTCTTGGGAGACAATGGAGGAGTGTGTCTTTGAGGGTGAGTTCAAACTGTTGGAAGGTTACAGCGCCTGCTGTGGCTGGGGAGACTGATACGGGAGAGACATGTTTTGTTGCAGGAGGGGCAGATGAAGGCTACGGCTGTGCTGCTGCAGATGCACCATGCCATTTCTTCTCTCTGCTCTCCTCCCAGCAGTCATTCCTTCTCTGGTCACTACTATGGATGCATGACCTGACTGTCTGTCTCCAGGCAATGAGACATGTTTAACCTGTGTAACACAACTTAGAAGTCTAAGGGCTGTGTGTGTGGTCCTCAAATCTTAAGCGAGCTTCCAGAGTAAGGAAGCATGCATATCCCTCTACATGTTGTAGGGAAAGGGTAAGTATTCGAAGGAAAGGGAATAAAGTGCCCAAGCATTTGCAATGAGCCCCCCTCACCTTGCTCCTTTTTGTTGCAAGGCAGGGTGTAAAAGAATGCAACAGTGGTTTGCTAAGCTATAATTCAAAGACCATAAATAATCCTTAGGGTAGAAGAATGTGTGCTGTATGTATTGCACAAGCTTTGTTTTGGGTTAACGCTTAGCTACTCACCCAGGTCTGACATATGGCTGACAAATCCAATGGAAGAAAGGCAATCCTCCTTTTGGCTTCTCGTCTTCCTTCAAACTGGCTATTTCTTCCTGTGGAGAAATGATTGAGTAATGACAAATTCAGCCACAAGTTAATGTCCTCAATTCACAGGGAGAACAAACATGGAGATGAAAAAAATAATAATGAAATGATAATAATGATAATGATACTACAGTGGTGCCTCGTAAGACAAAAAGAACCCGTTCCGCGAGTCTCTTCGTCTTGCGGTTTTTTCGTCTTGCGAAGCAAGCCCATTAGCGGATTAGTGCTATTAGTGGCTTAGCGGGCTTAGCGGATCATCTGATAAGCGGCTAGCGGATCATCTGATAAGCGGCTTAGCGAACAGCTGTTAAGCGGCTTAGCGGATCAGCTGATAAGCGGCTTAGCGGCTTGGGAAAAAGGGGGGGAGGAAAAAAACCCTGCAGGAACTCACAATACATTTTCATCTTGCGAAGCAAGCCCATAGGAAATTCGTTTTGCGAAGCACCTCCAAAACGGAAAACCCTTTCGTCTAGCGGGTTTTCCGTCTTGCGAGGCATTCGTCTTGCGGGGCACCACTGTACTAATAATAATAATAAACCTGTGAACTTAGCAAACTCATTCTGAAAATAGTGCTGTCCCTCTCTCAAAGAGATAAGACAGGCAGTAGAGGGCAGTATGGTGATTAAGAGAGTCAACACATCTGGTTGGCCAAGTGAGGGAGCCTAAGAGTCTCTTCCCCAAGCAGAATTAGGCTTGCCCCGACAAAGTAAAACCTCTTCTGATACCTGGCAATGCAACTTCAGCTCTTATTGACAGCCACAAGTCCCTCCAGGGTCTTCACTTTTGCCAGCTCATCACGCAGGTGCTGGTGAACTTGCAACCTGAGGGGAAGAAACACTCTTGAGACATTCTATTCTATTCCCTCTCTAAGGACTAATATGCACAGAAGATAGATGCAAACAAGTGGAGCACAGATTTCTAGTTCTGCCATATGCTATAAAAACAGTGAATAGCAAGCTCTCAGTCTTCTCAACAGCACAAACAGGGCCATAAACAGCAGA